>NW_015170290.1:808499-834081 GCF_001447785.1 Gekko japonicus | reverse complement strand
AGACAAAAAGTCCTAAAAATGCCCCCCCCTCCCCAAGTTCTATCTAAATTTCAACTCCTGGGGAAATCAACAAGAGGGAGGGAGGGAGGGAGGAAGGGAAGCAGGGGAGGGGGAAGCCCAGGCACCCTTTAAGTTAGGTGTTAATGACAATTCAAATGAGAACATTCCTGAGAAACATGGCAGCTTTGCTGCTTCTAGGGCCCTTTTCTGAATTAACTGCCTTGTTGAGCTGTTGTGAGAGAAAGAGGAGGAAAGTAAAGTTCAGGTCCTTTGCCCACACAGGGTGAAACCAGGGTGAATGAAACCAGAGAATGCTGAAGCTCTGATAATCTTGCAGTACTGACGCTGCATGCCTCCACTGCTTTCTCATCTGAAAGGATGATGTCTTTTGGGAAGTGCATAAGGCTAGACTACTGTAACGCTCTCTACATGGGGCTGCCTTTGTTGCAGATCTGGAAGCTGCAGCTAGTGCAGAACATGGCGGCCAGGCTGCTGATGGGCCTCCCCAAGTGGGAGCACATCCGGCCTGGGTTGAAAGCGCTGCACTTGCTGCCAATAGCATACCGAGTCCGCTTCAAAGTGCTGGTACTTACCTTTAAAGCCCTATATGGCCAGGGTCCGACTTACCTGAGGGACTGCCTTTCCCCGCATATACCCCCAAGAACACTTTGGTTGGGGACTCAACACCGCCTGGTGATTCCAGGCCCCCAAGAGGTAAAGCTTGCTGCGACCAGGGCTAGATCCTTCTCAGTGGCGGCCCCTACCTGGTGGAACAAGCTCCCGGAGGAGATCAGGGCCCTGTGGGACCTTATGCAGTTCCGCATGGCCTGCAAGATGGAGCTCTTCCACCAGGCCTTTGCATAGGGGCCGCTGCTGCCACCACCACCAACGGTGGCAATACCATCAAGATTAGGAATCGCCCTTGGAAGTTCCGCCACAAATAGCCTGGCACTGACAGTGTGGGAATGGCCTGAACTATCTGCTGGACAGTGCCACCCCAATGGGGAAGATCTGAAGATGCCATCAAAACCACACAAGACCATCTTGTTATACAAAGCACTTTATTATTGTTACTGTTGTTATTCCATGATTTTATTGTTTTACATGGTTTTATGTATGGGTCTATGCCCCTTGTAAGCCGCCCTGAGCCCGCTCGTGGGGAGGGCGGGGTAAAAATGTCTAAATAAATAATAAATAAATAAATAATTGGAAAACAGGTGTCTAAACTTATATGGAAAATTCCTCTGATTTGCAGCTGCCTGGAGTTAAATTTCTATAACACATCTGATTCTTGGATGGAAATATTTCATTTAACAAAATTTCAACCCCTCCTTTCTGCCCTCACAAAGGCCACCAAGGTGGTTAACAAATTAAAACATACATAATAAAAACACATTTTAAAACCATTAAAACCAATCTTACCTTCCCAGCAACCCCAACACATCATTAAAACAATTAAAAGCAGAGCTAAATAGGCTTTTAAATGCTGTGAAATGCTACTTTGAATCAAGAGTACCTATAAGGTACAGCACAGTGACCACCGTGGGATCCAAGTGGTGTCTGCTGACAGTGGTATCTGATAAACTTGTATTGAACTCATAATGTTTATTTATGTTAGATGGGGGAAGGAAGACAAATGTATTTTTATAAGTGAACCTGTCAAAGTATTTTTTCCGTCTACCTTGCAACAGTTAAAAGATCACTGCTCACTACAGCAAAAATACAATTCTAATTTAACTATAGTTTCCCATTGCTTGCAAAATAGAAAAAAATCCCATTCAGAGTTAAATGCTCCACTTAGACTGAAGAATTCATGAGCTTTTGAAGGGTTAAAATTGCCACTTTTAGAAATGTTGTGGCAGAGTCTTTCCTAATTGGCTGTTTTCAGGTTTTAAGCTTAGATTTATCATTGTCAATGACCTGCTGTTTTACTGCACAGGGACTCATAGGAATAGTAATAAGGAAAAAACCTCCATACCTCAGCACAGTTTCAGAGCACCTTTTCTTCTTATTATATAAAAAAAATCAAATGCCTCTTTCCTTACATCTTATTTTGAAGTGTGCACATCTAATGATTTTTCTCCGTTATCTTGCAACAGCATAATTCTTTTTTACATTCAAATGCAAGTATCTTCAAAACTTAGAAGTATGCCGTACTTACTTTCTTTGATACAGATATTAATGTACATTTGAAGCTCCAGAGCCAAAGCTACATTAGCTGAAAGAGGTTACGCTGATTTTATGGTTACTCCTATATAATGAGGACAATTGTGGCATTTAGCAACCTAACTAACAGTATGGAATAGAGTTTAAGAACAGGGTTTTTTCCAAGCAGAAGACCCTTTTAATTTCTTGTTACAATATGTCCTAATCTACTTACATAAAGTTTTACCATAGCCTGGCCACAGAAATATCACTTGTTTTGGTCATATGCTGCCATTCAGTGTCACCTGGTAGCGAAGGAGAAATAAATAGAGATGGCTGCAAACTGAAAATGCAACGCTATCATTCATTGAATGGTTTTGTGTAATCTGTACCTTTAGTAGATCTGTTCTTTCTTTTTGCCTGTTTATTTTTAATAAAGGCACAAATGTAACATTCATTTAAGTAATGAAGTAAACTTTCCTGAAAGTCTATGGAATAAATCCTCAACTTCGTGAAGATGAGCCCCAAAACAGATACATTTTTTATATTTACCTACAATAACCCAGGAATCAGAGGGCTTTCAGCAAAACCTAAAATTTAAGTCCAATTAATTTTTTTCGGTTGTTGTTTCTGTGTTCTTTTAAAAGGTGCTGACTGTTAAGTCCATCATAGATGGGTAATTTGATCTATCCAGCATGCATACCTTTTGGGTTGTTCTGCATATATTATAAAAGCTTTTGGGCCAAACAAAAATCAACCTATATTTTTAATTATTTACTGCATTGGTTATTTACTATTTTATTTTTTAAAAAAATTGCACAATGGGGCCGGGGCAGATGGAGGGCAATTTTACAAACCCTTGGAAACCCCCAGACTCCCCCCAATCTAAAAACTGGGAGGTAGTAATGAAGGGTTTTCTTTTTTTTTTAGGAAAATAAAAACACCAGATAATTGATTAAAAAGATGCCTACCAAGACCTTGCAAGTTAGTAACCAAGTATGGGGGGGGAATGCTGTCAAGAAGAGAGGTTAACGTGACAGGAGACTGGGGAGGGGAGAGCAAGACAGGAGAAAGTGGTGATGGAGAGAAAGTGTTAATGGGGGTGGAGTGGTCAAAGTAGCAATGGAAATAAATTGGAGACCAGTGAGGGAATGGGATTCCGCCCCCATGAGTTTTCGCTAGTCCCATTATTGAAAAATGAAATTTGAAGATTAGAAGAAAAAGGCGACTAATAGTCAAGTCCTACTGTTGCAGCTGCAGCTCTTCTTCCAAGGAAAACTTTTACCGTCTACTTGCATGGCACTGCAGGACACTGTTCTCTGATCTCCATGAGTCTGACACACTCAAACAGCTTACAACATGACACATTCAAGGACACTATCATCACTCCCTCTATCTGTTCTGAACTTGTCTTCTTCTTCTCTACCCCGTCATCCCCACCTGCCAAAAAGCAGGAAACAAGTGCTCTGACATGGCATGGTAGGAGAACAAAACCCAATGTAGCCGTATGGTGTTATAATATCACAGTTCCATGACAAGGCCCTGGCTCCTGACTACCATTTATTTATTTAATTCCATTTACAGCCCACTCTCCCAGAAACCAGCTTGGAGCAGGTGACTACATCTTATAAATATGCAATTAAAAACCTTCTAAATACAATGTATAATTACTCAAATCCATAAAAACAGTAAAATTGATAGGACAATTTCTGTAAATATCAAGATGGGTAACTGTTTCTTTGCATGCAAAAGTGCCATTCCAGGAGAGGCCAAATGTGTATGCATAAAAAATAGGTCCTTCGGCATCCAGACAGATTAGATTGTTTACACAGATAAAACGTTAGAGAGAGGTTTTGTGGTAATTTGGTGGCTGTACTTTCTGAGACCTCAAAATGTAACCTAGTGAATATGAAGTGCTTCTATATATCAGTGATATACTTCCGTAACATAATTTGTACCTTCACTTTCATCACAGCAGCAAACATTCTATTATCTTCAGACACGCCTCCTATGTAGAGTTTTTTAGTGAAGACAGGAGCGTGGTCATTTTCATCCTGTACTTCAATGATCACCTTGGCAGTATTACCTAAAATAAAAACAGTAATTTAGTAAAATTTTGGTACACAATGGGCATTGTCAGTTGACAACAGGCATAGAAATGGAAGGAAACTGGTTTACAAAATTAAGACCATGTTCCTAAAACTGTATGTGGGTTTGATGATGTATGGAATAACCTGTTGTTAATGTCGCTACCATAAGATTTGTACTGCTACATTGCTTGCAATTTGCAACTCCATTATATTCAAATGGGTGGGTGTAGGGTTTATCTGATACAGCTGACTTGTTAGAGGCTGACATATCCATAAGATGGCATTTAACGTTGTGTGGTCCTGTTTCTGCATCTTCTCCATCCCTCCTACTCTATTATTTTCTGAGCCACTTAATGGCTTTGTGCAGTATCGGTGCACTGTACCTGTCTATGATCATAGTGATAATTCTTGGGTCCATGCTATTTTACTGACCCAGCTCATGTTGTAATACTGGAAGTGTAGCACAGACTGATTCATTGTGAGCACTGTTTTAGCAGCAGTGTGAAGTTTCATAAAACTGGGTTATTAAACACACAACAGACAATGAAATTTCCTCATTAAAGGGGACAAGAGTAATAAAGACATGGTAGAGGTATAGCTGTTGTGGAGAAGTTGAGGATCATCTGCAGCATTTGTTTTGTAGGATACACAGCAAAGAGGTTGATGAGACTAGATGCTGATAAAGCAATTGCAACATATGGGGGTTACCAGGGGTCTTTTCGTAGAAAAAGAGCTGCAGGAGCTCATTAGCATATGGTATGCTAATGAGCTACTGAGCTATTAGCATATGCCACGACACCTGACATCACCGGAAGTTATGTCAGAAGGGGGGGAGGCATTTTCAAAAGCCTCCCCTTCCCTTCCCCAGCTGGCCTGGGGGGGGGGAGCGAAGAGAGTTCGGCCACAAAAGGAGGAAAGAGGGAAGGAAAGAGAGAGTAGAGAGAAGGAAATAAGGGAGGAAAGAGGGAAAGAAAGAGAAGGAAAGAAGGAAGGAAAGGGGATAAAAAGAGAGAAAGAGAGAAAAAAGAGAAGGAAAGAAGGAGGGAAAGAAAACCACACCACGGGGTTTCTCGGATGCTTCCTCTCACTTTCTTCCCCTCCTCCTCCCCCTTTCACACACACAGCGCGGCCCTCCTCATGTTTCTTTGCTGTCGCCAGGCACCCCAGCCGAAGTGAGAGTCTGGCTCTAGCACCCCCGTCTCTCTCTTCCCCTGCCGCGGTCTTGCCTGCCCTCCCTCCCCACGTCAGACCACCACTCGCTGTTCCAGCAAGACCCTCTCTCTGCCTGTCTTTCTCCCACTCTCTCCCCCTGTCCAGCGCGCGCACTCCCTGCCGGGCTGCTCAGTTCTCCCCTCCTCAGACAGGCGGCGTGTACGTCATACAGCAGGTCACACTGTGACTTTTCCCCGCTGCAAGGGAAACGAAACCGCCGGCAAGTGCGGGGCAAAACCACGGGGCACCACCAGCCCGCCTCAGACCCCCCCGCCTAGTTTCTCGGCGGTTCTGCTGCCGCGCAAGTTTCCCCGCACGCGCTCTGTCGCACGTCCGTCCCTGGCCCGCCTTCCGCTCTTGCCGCTTGCGTGTCACTCCATCAGCCCATCCCTCGCCAGCCCATTCTTGCCTCTTCTCTCGCCCTCTGCCTTACTCCTGCGGGTGCAGCAGACGGCCGGAGAGAGCTGTCGCATTGCACAGCCCGCTTCTTCCACCCAAAGCAGTCCCACCAACTGACTTTTGCAAGGTGAGGGGATGCAGCGCAAAGCAAACCGCGGCCAGCCAGCCTTGCCTCCCTCTTCAGCACCACCACCACCATCATCTTGCAAACGGACACTTACGAGCAACAAATTGCAAGCGGCTCTTCTGCGACTCTGGAACGGCTCGACCTCGGGCAAAAGGCACCCCCCCCCAAGAAACAGAAGAAGCCTTGAGCTGCTGCAGAGGGCTCCTTGCCCCCCGTCCTCCCGGCTGCGCTTACCTTGCTCCCGGAGAGCCGGCCTTGGCTCCTGCAGGGGAGTTGTGGGTTCTTGAGCGCGCGCGAGCGCTGCCCGGGGCCGCTGGGCCCCACTAACCAAACGGAGAGTGCACGAGAAACTCGTGCGAGGATTGCGGCTGCTTCTGCTACACAGAAACCCTTTCCTGCATCCATGGGTGCCCTTTCCTGCGCGGGCTTGGGGGACATGGGGGCGGGGCTCGGGGGTGGGGGCGGGGCTTGCCGCCATGCGGGCTGCCGGAGCAGCGCTCCGGAGGGCTCCAACCTGAATAGACCCCTGGGGGTTACTAAATTTTCCACATATACAGGTTTCTGTAGGCTTCTTCTACAATTAAGAATTTTGCATCCCTCTGATATGAGATACCAGGCAATAGTTTGGAGCAGATGTCCCCAGATCTTGAGATAATCTTCAGTTATGCACAAGGTATCCATAAAAAGAAATCTGACTTTGTAGGTGTAGCTATGAAATGGACGCCAGCACAAGCTGTATATGAGCAATTGTATCAGTAAAACTGATAGTGAATTCATCATTGCTCACAGAATAGATACCTTAGATTTGAAAAGACTTCCTTCCCAACAACTTTGGGCTACAAGTGCACAGAGTCTTAACATGAAAAGCACACAGCAATCTCGGCAAAACATCACTTTTGGGGTCAATAATCAAAGAACTTGACACACTGTTGAAAACAATGAAAAGTCAGTTTCCTGAAAGAAATCCCATTTGCCAGTGAGAAATGGTTTCTTTTCAAAGTTGATTCTTTTCCACATTGGCAAGTCACGGCTGTTTATACTGCTATATATGGGGTATGTTTCCTCATAACCATCATTCTCATTATTTTCGGTCTTGTTTCTTATAGAGAATAGTTACGAAAACAGTTCTGTATGTGCAACCAGAATGGAAATGTAACACTTCCTACATGGGCAAAAGGATCAACAATATTATGTCTTCTGATGTCAAGCCACTAAGTACAACTTCACAAGAAAAACAGATTCTCATGATTAGTATGTATAAGAAAACAAGGAAATGAAATCCTGTTGCAGCATGTACAATTATTCCATTATTTGTTTAGATAATTGCATACAGTTATGCTTTTCATATGTAATAAAGCTCTCTCCCACTTAGGCAGATCTGAGAGGCAGGTCCCACTTAGGCAGATCATGAGAGGGAGGGCAGGAAGGGTTGCCTCAGTGCTTAGTTCTTGTGGCCCTTTTTTTACACACCCAGGGAAATGCTGATTGCCACTTTGGGATCAGGAAGCAATCCTGGAGGGATTTTTTGTCATCTTCTGGGCATGGAACAGCAGTGACTGCGGGTGTGGAGGGGGAGGTATTTGTGAATTTCCTGCATTGTGAAATTCCTGACCCTGGAGGTCCCTTCCAACTCTATGATTCTAAAAGAGTGATGGTGCAATCCTGTGCAATGTTACATCTGTCCTAAATTCACTGCTTTCAATGAACAATGAACAGACTGGAATAACTTGGCATAGGACTGCTCTGTTAACCATTCAAGCGACAGAACACTTGTCAATATGGAAATAACCTGTAAAGTCATCACTGTAAGGTAACTCTTTAGAGATCTCTTGCAAACACTCAAGTGTGTGCCAACAACATTTGCATTCTGAAATAAATGAAAAGTAAAATGGTGGTATCTTAGGAAACAAGCATGTGAAAATTGCTACTGTTAATCAGACTTCACAGAAACCAGGAAAACATAATGAAATGTTCTCAAAGCCACCTCTGATATAATAATAGAACTGTGAGTTCTGGCTCTTATTAAATTGGGTTTAGAGTGAGACAAGGGTTTAGAGTGAGACAAGGTCTCTTATGGTACAATCCTAAAATGAGGTACAACTTTCTAAATTTATTTCAAAATCTTAATCTATTGAAGTCAATGGTCTGAGAAGGGTAATATTATTTAGGATCTTTAAGATGTGTATCACCTAACCCACTGTGGCATATTGGCTTCCTTACTGGTGTGGCTGGTCTCCATGAGTTTCATTTCTTTACCTGAATTGGGTGGTGGCTTATAGGAATACAGAATAGCTTTATAGGTTGAGAATTTAAATGCCTACTCTGAGTGGGACAATAGTTCTAGTTCCAGTGCAAAAAAGAGTATCTGTATGCAAATAAGCATTTAGGCATGAAATAATTATACCTTTGGATAAATCTTCAAGGCAGCAGTCAAATAATGAGCTATGGATAAGGTAACAGCCTTATCTTTGCCAGACAGCAAATACAATAAATGGTAATCATGTGAACATACTGGAAAGTGTGAAATGAATGGAGAAATAAAAGATCTTATGGAAGAATATAACTCACAACTAAATAAAAATGGGTGTTTGCATTCGCATTCCAACATGGTCAGACACTCTGTTCAATCGGTCTGAGAATCTGCCAAATGAGGTAAGGCATTATGTCTGGCTAAGAAGAAAAGTCTTTGAATGGTTGGGATAATTAAGAATTTCAAATAATCTGGAAGAGAAGAAGGACTGGATTTATACCCCACTCTTCACTACCCAAAGGAGTCTCAGAGTGGCTTACAAACTCCTTTCCCTTCCCCTCCCCACAACAGACACCCTGTGAGGTAGGTAGGGAAGCACTGGAAAAGATGGGGTGCTCAGTCCCCAGGTGTGTGTGGGGGCAATAGTAAGAAAACATTACAAACAAGTATCAGCCTTCTTTAAATATCAACTACACACACACAAACACACACAAATACATACACATACACACACACAAATACACACACACTCCCCTACTCCATCTTGATGAATGAGACCAGCTGTTCTCTCCAAGTTACATAAGATCCAGAAAATGATTTTCAGACAATCTACAATAAAAAGGGTCAGAGCATGCAAAAACAAGGGAGAATTGGACACATCATGGTCTCTGGAAACAAAGGCCACCTCAGAGAGAAACAAGTCTCTCCCTAGTCCTCAGACCACTAATCAAGACCTTGAGATAAAGCTTAAGGCCACCTTAGCACTGAAGTATTAGAAAGAGCTAAAGTCTACATTACCATTCTTGACAGAAAGATGTTTCATTCAAACTGACTTAATTTAAATTATGTTATTTTGGCCAGAAATCCCAGATTACTGAGGAAATACAAGAATAAACAATGGAATTACAAATTTTGCCCAGAGAACACTCCCCTCTTTCCTCATTTGGAAACCCAGCACCAGAGAATACCAGTTAACTGATCTGGATTTCTCTTTCCTTTCTCCAAGCCTGAGAGATGGAATTTTTAAATTCAAGCCTCTGGCCTGTAACAAAAACGTATTCCCAAATTATGCTTGGCTTGTGAGGTACTCATGCTCTGCCTGCTCTTTTGCCATACATACTCTGAGTTGCAATGTCCTGCTATATCTACTGTACTCTTAACCCACAAGGAAATCTTTGCCTGCTCAAGACTCCCCCCCAAAAAAAGTTCTGTGAGAGGGAAAGTCCTGTTTCAGGCACAAATTACACATCTTGAGCTTCCCTTCCCTTCTGGATCTCTGCTTGGACCACTGCCTAAGTCTCTGCCTTGGATCCTGTCAGCAAACACCTCAGCTCTACTCCAATTTGGGGCACAACTGGGTGTAAAACCTAAGCCAGCAGCTTCTTGTTTTCTTCTTGATGTTCAGGCTATCCGAGAGTGATTTGGGGCAGAACTGGAAAGTGGGCTCTGTGAAGAAATGTATTTTATTCTGGGATTTGGGCTCGTCAAAAACTCCACATTCAGTTTTAATTTTTTTTCCCTCGCGCCTGGCAGAAGTGAGGCAGGAAGGGGAATGTCAATTGTTTCCAAGTATCACCCAAATGCAAGAAAGCAAAGTGGCTTTCTGATGAGGCTTTACAAATAGCAGAGGAAAGAAGGAAAGCGAAAGGCAAAGGCAAAAAGGAAAGATTTACCCAACTGAATGCAGATTTCCAGAGAACAGCAAGGAGAGATAAGGAGGCCTTCCTGAATGAACAGTGCAAAGTAATAGAAGAAAACAATAGAATGGGAAGGACTAGAGATCTCTTCAAGAAAATTGGAGAAATCAAGGACAAAAACGGTAGGGACCTAACAGAAGCAGAAGAGATTAGGAAAAGATGGCAAGAATATACAGAAGAACTATACAAGAAAGATCTCAATGTCCTTGACAACCATGGCGGTATAATCACTGACCTGGAATGTGAAGTGAAATGGGCCTTAGAAAGCATTACTAACAACAAAGCTAGTGGAGGTGATGGCATTCCAGCTGAGCTATTCAAAGTCTTAAAAGATGATGCTGTTAAAGTGCTGCACTCAATTTGCTTGCAAATTTGGAAAACGCAACAGTGGCCACAGGATTGGAAAAGGTCAGTATACATTCCAATCCCAAAGAAGGGCAATGACAAGGAATGTTCGAACTATTGCACAATTGCACTCATATCACACACTAGCAAGGTCATGCTCAAGATCCTACAAGCTAGGCTTCAACAGTACGTGGATAGAGAACTACAAGAAGTACAAGCTGGGTTTTGAAGAGGTAGAGGAACCAGAGATCAAATTGCCAACATTCGCTGGATTATGGAGAAAGCAAGAGAGTACCAGAAAAACATCTACTTCTGCTTCATTGACTATGCTAAAGCCTTTGACTGTGTGGATCACAACAAACTATGGCAGGTCCTTAAAGAGATGGGAGTACCAGACCACCTCACATGTCTCTTGAGAAACCTGTATAAGGGCCAAGAAGCGACAGTTAGAACCGGATACGGAACAACTGATTGGTTCAGCATAGGAAAAGGAGTACAACAAGGATGTATATTGTCACCTTGCTTATTTAATATATATGCAGAGTACATCATGCGAAATGCTGGCCTGGATGAATCACAAGCGGGAATTAAGATTGCTGGGGAAAAGATCAACAACCTCAGATATGCAGATGATACCACTCTAATGGCTGAAAGTGAAAAGGATCTAAAGAGCCTCTTGCTCAGAGTAAAAGAGGAGAGCGCAAAAGTGGGCTTGAAGCTCAACATCAAAAAAACTAAGATCATGGCATCCGGCCCCATCACTCCTTGGCAAATAGAAGGGGAAGCTGTGGAAGTAGTGACAGACTTCACGTTCCTGGGATCCCAGACTCTTGAGAGTTCCTTGGACTGCAAGGAGATCAAATCAGTCAATCCTAAAAGAAATCAACCCTGACTGTTCCCTGGAAGGCCAGATAATGAAACTGAAGCTCAAATACTTTGGCCACCCAATGAGAAGGGAGCACTCCCTGGAGAAGACCCTGATGCTGGGAAAGATTGAAGGTCAAAGAAGACGGGGACGGCAAAGGATGAGATGGTTAGACAGTGTCATCGATGCAACGAACATGAAATTGAGCCAACTTCAGAGGACAGCGGAAGACAGGAGGGCCTGGTGGGATCTGGTCCATGGGGTCGTGAAGAATCGGACTCGACTGTGCGACTGAACAACAACAACAACAACAATTACCCAAATACCAACAATCAAGGCTCTGGAAATGCTAATGGCCATCTTGGCCAGACACAACTTACTGGAATCTGACACTAAGTCAGTTTGCGTAGACTGTATCTTCCTTGAAGTTTCAGGAGAAGGGTCTTTGACACACAAGAAGGAAGAACACAGAGGAGAAAAGTTGTTCGGCATGGAGGGAGAGGGTACATTTTGTGGTTCTTTTTGGTGGGTCTGTTCTGGCTGAATACATCCGGAAGAAGGAGCTCTCACACCTGAGCTCCATTTTGATGGCCACCATTGCTACCTGGAGCAAACAAAGGGTTAGCTGCCTTGACAAAGACTCCAAGGTAATGGAAAGCTTTTTCAAAACTGTAACTTCTAAGTTAAAGAGCCTGCCTTAGAATAAGATCAGATAGAGCAGGTACAGAGTGAAGGACAAAGGATTTGTGTGTTTATACCTTTTTTTTGTATCCTTGTTCAACCCGCTTCTGTGAAGACAGTATGTGTGTGAACTTTTTACTTTTAATAAATTATTTTCTGCTTTAAACACTAGTAGTTCTTCATACCATATAGACCTCCCCTGCTCAAACACACTGGCACCAGGAGAAGAGAGGCAGTCAGTGCTGAATTATTCCCCTGGGAATGCACAAATGGAGGAAGGAATCCTGTGGCAATCAGTCTCTGGATAGCAGGAGACATATGCACTAGGCAGAGCACTGGAATGCCAGTGTAAGAAGGGAAGCTGGGAGCATTGGTCCTCTTGGAGGGTAAATCCTAGAATGGCCAGTTGATGGTGGTATACAAAGGGAGACGCAAAAGAGGGAAACCCTTCTGAGGGTGAGACGAGCTAAGGGAGCACCAAGTCACTGGACAGGTACTCAGGATATTTGCCTCAGATGGCCAAACAGAGTGGCACTCACAGGTCAGCAGGGCTCTATATACATGGATATGCGACTGAAGCACACATACCCCCTGTCCACTCACAGTAGTTACATATATGAGTTTTAAGCTGTAGTCTCAGAACCTTCCTTAGGAACTGCAGCAGTAAGATATTCATTGTCATTTCATAACTTCCTTTTACTCCTGAGTGAAATAATATTTAGAACAATTATAGTTTATGTAAGTGTCCTGAACTTTCAAAACTCATAAATTGCTAATATTGGCAAACTGCTGCAGGAGAAAGATTAATTCAAGTTCAGTGTTTGCAGGATAGCAATAATTTGCATACGATATCTAAAATGGAAATGAAGTGTTCTTTCAATAACGCTTCTGGTTTTGATTTCTAACAACACAAAGAAATGTGGATTAGCAATGCCAGAGTCAGAAGACCAAGTAGGAAGCTGTGGCACCTCTAACAGCATTCCAGTTGCCATGCTCCCTCAGTATTGTTGTGTGCATATTCACCAAACTAATCCCAGTTTTAATATAAAGGAAAAAGGTAAAGGTTCCCTTGCTCGAAAGCCAGTCGAATCCGACTCTTGGGTTGCGGTGCTCATCTCCGTTTCAAAGCTGAAGAGCCAGCGCTGTCTGAAGAAATTTCTGTGGTCATGTGGATGGCATGACTAAACACCAAGGTGCACGGAATACTGTTACTTTCCCACTGAAGTGATACCTATTTATCTACTTGCAATTTCTTGCTTTCGAACTGCTAGGTTGGCAGGAGCTGGAACTAGAGACGGGAGCTCACTCCATCATGCAGCGCACTCGGGTCTCAAATTGTTGAACTACCGACCTTCCACAGGCTGCAGTTCAGCGTCTTAACCACTTGAGCCACCGCAGCTCCTTAGTTTTAATATTTGTTTTGTTGTTGTTCAGTCACACAGTCGATTCCGACTCTTCGCGCCCCCATGGACCAGATCACGCCAGGCCTTCCGGTCTTCCACCGTCCTCTGAAGTTTGCTCAGTTTCATGTTCGTTGCATCTATGACACTGTCTAACCATCTCATCCTTTGCCGTCCCCGTCTTCTTTGACCTTCAATCTTTCCCAGCATCAGGGTCTTCTCCAGTGAGTGCTCCCTTCTCATTTGGTGGCCAAAGTATTTGAGCTTCAGTTTCAGTATCTGGCCTTCCAGGGAACAGTCAGGGTTGATTTCTTTTAGGATTGACTGATTTGATCTTCTTGCAGTCCAAGGGACTCTCAAGAGTCTTCTCCAGCACCATAGTTCAAAAGAATCTATTCTTCGGCACTCGGTCTTCCTTATAGTCCAACTCTCGCAGCCATACATGATTACTGGAAATACCGTCGCTTTGACCATGCGGACTTTTGTTGGCAGGGTGAAGTCTCTACTTTTTATGATGCTGTTTAGGTTCGCCATCGCTTTCCTCCCAAGGAGCAGGTGACTTTTAATTTCATGGCTGCTGTCACAGTCTGCGGTGATCTGGGATCCCAGGAACGTGAAGTCTGTCACTACTTCCACGACTTCCCCTTCTGTTTGCCAAGGAGTGATTGGGCCAGCATTATATTGATTGTTTTATTACCATTAACAAAAACAATATGTCACCTATGTTATCACAGCAATACTTACAACAATTTTCTAAGGAAAGTTAGGATTATTACCTGATATTGCAGATGGGGCGTTAAGGCTGATAGTCAGTGCCTTAACTAAGGCCATCTACTAAGTTCTTGGGAGAGGTACGATTTGAAGTGATTTCCTTGGAATACTAAAAAGATCAGCCTGAGCACTGTATTTCTGAGTGGCATTTTCTAGAAATAGGTCAATCTCACTGAAACCACTTTTGACATTAAATAAATGAGTTTGTATTTTACAATAGGAAACAGGTGGTAGTTGGCGTTCAGTGAAATTTGCACACGGTCTCTGCTTCTGTTGGGTTATTGGCGCTTCAAGAGAAAATAAATAAAGGTTTTACTCTGTGGACTTCAACTTTGCTTTCAGTACTTAGTTCCAGGTCATATCCTGAGATCCCAAGTCAGAGCAACAAGAGCATTTTCAGCTGAATTAAAATTTGCTTTTCTCAGTTTAGCACTATGCAGAGGTGCTTCCGTGCCATAAGCAAATTTCTACAGAATGGCTTACCAAGTAAATTGACTTCCACTTTGTAGTTTACCTCCATGCTAACACCCAGCCATGCTTGGCAATTGTGTGGGGAAAACTCAAACAGGGGCTGACCTCCATGGTAAGCTGGTACTCGTAAAAGGGTGATCATGTTGAGATGCTGCATGTCGGTTGTACTGATGAGACGCAGTTCAACACATTCTTTAAAATGTCAAGTAATCCCCTCCACATAGATGAAAAGTTCTGTTATTTCTGTGTCTTTTAATTTCTGACATTAAAACCCTTATAACCTTTATTCCTTACAGTTATTAAAATACATACATTAATCTCTCTTCCAGTTTAAACTTCACTGACATTTAATTTCATTAACACGTTCATTTCAGCTCATCACTTCATTTTTATATGTGGCATATATTTCATTGGTTCTGGCAGATTGAGAGCACAGCATCTGTGAGTCACTTATTATTTAACTCTTTCCTTTTAACAAAGTTCAAGTGGGTAGCAGATTACAACAAAAGACAGCACATTAAACTAACATGTTCGGCTTTGCCCTCCAATCTGGGATAACAGATGCTAAAACCCTGTATCAGCCAATCCGAACAGGAACATATATAGATGTTGCAACAGGAGAATGCTTTGATGGCTGGGCCAGAACTGTTTTGATTAGAGGAGCCCACACTCCTTAAATCTGCATCTCTGTTATCATTCAATATAAATCAGCTTCTGATGTATTTTCGTGTCATGCTCTAATGCAATCAAGAAGCAACGTGCAGTAAGAGACTAGGTGGATGATGGCAGCAGGGCATGCATATAGGAGCAGGATCTATTCTTAATGCTGCCCCTGAGTTCTATGGGACAAGGAAAATAGGGTTGCAACCCTACCCCCTGTCCCTATCATTTTCTTTATATATTATGAAGAATAGCCCTGCACCCAAGAATCTCTGTCAGACTTCATTATAAGTGGGTCTGTATTTCCTCTGTGCGCAGAGCTTGAAAAAAGGAGGGGGGGGGAAACTAATCTCTCCAGCAGCTCTAGCTAAAAAAACCTTTTAAAAGGAATGCACATGACCTAACTCAGGAAGACCAAAGTCACAATTCAAGATATCTAAGCTTGAAAGGCAGATGGCCCTGTGTCACTTTCTCCTGAAAGACAAATGGAAAAAGTGTTACTTTCCCTGGAAAACTGAAAAAGGAGGGAATGTCCCATTATGGAATGGAAGAGTGACAAGACAAAAGGGTGTTTCCTCCATCTTTCTTAGCTAACTGCTCAAATGTGGGGTTATTTCAGACAGTGGCAGAGCTGACTACATGCAGCTAAAAAGGAATGATACTCCTCCCATGAAGCAAGGGTACGAATATATTTCAAAATGTTTGCAGCTTCAAAAAAATAGCCTATTTGAAGTTAATATGCTTCAGGGTATGTACAGAGTTTTGGGAAAGAGGATACGCCATTTTATTGGCTTACATTTGATATTGCTTGGATTCGCTACGTAAAATAAGCATGTGTGCATTTATTAATTTAGTATTAATTTGGATAATGCTGGTCTGATATCCTGTGACCATTCCATGCCCATTTGGACATATGTACCCAAGAGAAGCATGGGAGGGGAGACTGAGATTGCTTCCACTATCCTCAAATTAAATCTGTGCATCTGTTAAGCCCACAGCAGTTTGAGGGAGGGAGCCAAGCTGGGGAGAGCCTTTTAATGGCAAAGCACTAAACCTTTAGCAGGAGATGCTCTTTGAAGGCTAGTGGGGGCACTCCAAAAAGAAGGGAGCAGAGAAAAGTGGGGAAGCTTGGCTGGAAAGAGGATCCAAGACAGCCAAGGGATTTTTCCTTTCCTACATAAGCATGAACAAAACTCGCAAGAACTATTATGTCACATATATAATGATTCTCAACATGAAAGCTTTTGTTTTTCAATATAAAAAACCTCTGCTTTTTTCTTTGTCTTTCATGTGAGCACAATAATAAATACAATAATAAATATTTTGTAAGATTCAAAGCATTTTTTAATAATCTAATCTCAGTATTTGCTACAACAGCTCTGTATACAATATAGGGCAGGATTATCATCCGAACATTGCAGAAAAGCAGAGACTGAGAGAGAACACAGTAGTTTGCCTAAGGCTACAAGTGCGAGACCCGTGTTGCCGCATGATGGAGTGAGCTCCCATTTCTAGTTCCAGCTCCTGCCAACCTAGCAGTTTGAAAGCAAGAAATTGCAAGTAGATAAATAGGTACCACTTTGGTGGGAAGGTAACAGCGTTCCGTGCGCCTTGGTGTTGAGTCATGCCGGCCACATGACCACCGCAACCCTAGAATCGAACTCAACTGGCTTTCGAGCAAGGGAACCTTTACCTTTTTACAACTTCATAGCTGAGATGGGATTTCAGCCAGGAACTTCCCAACTCATGATAGCCATAGTGCTGCACCAAGAATTCAACTTAGTGAGGTGCATACACTCCCTTTCCCATTGCAAAATATGACAGTTTCAAAAAGTGTGGCAAGTGCTTCTACAACAGTGCAGTTTAGGGTTGCCAAATCTTCTTCCCCCTGCGGCGGGGGAGCGTCGCCGCGGTCCGGGAGTCGGGCGGATGTGCGCGCGCGCCGGCAGCACGTCGCCGAAAGTGACGGGCGACGTGCTGACGTTGGGGGCGTGGCTGAGCTCGTCGGAGGGGAAAACTATATGGTTTTCCCCTCCGACGAGCTCAGCCACGCCCCAAACGTCGGCAACGTGGCTGCGTCACCTCTGGTGACGCAGCTTGGGGGACGGGATTCCCCCCGGGCCGGAATTCCCCTGCGGTGGAAATCGGGCCGCGGAAGCGGGGGGTTCCCCGCCCCCCGGCCTGATTTGGCAATCCTAGTGCAGTTTTGAGCTGTAAAAAATTATGCTATGTATTCTGATAGGATATAAATGTATCCATTTTACCTTTTAACCCTTTAATCAGTCTTGGATACTTATTCAACATATTAAATTCCGATTGGGCCCCCAGTTAGTGGATCAAAAATCCACAAAATGGTGCCATGCACAAGCAGAGGGCCTTATTTAACAGACCTGGTGGAACCAACCCTCCGACTAGCAGAAAACAAATGGGGAAAAAATTCTTAGCTGACATTTTGTGGGCTGCCCAGCAGACTTACAAACATTATTACAGGCAGCTGTGGCTACCACCAGAAGAAACAGAACAGGAGTGGGTGGCATGGAAGACTATAAGAGGAGAGGACAGTGGCTGTGGCAGGCAAGTGAGGGAAAGTGAGGCAGCAGTAGGGGTAGTGAGTGAACAAGTAAATGGAAAGGAGGAGGAGGAGGAGGAGAAGGAGGAGAAGAAGAATTTGGGTTTATACCCTGCCTTTCACTACCCTTCTAGTGTCCTGGCCCCACTGATGGACCTCCTGATGGCACCTGGTATTTTTGGCCACTGTGTGACAGAGTGTTGGACTGGATGGGCCATTGGCCTGATCCAACACTGGCTTCTCTTATGTTCTTATGTTACCCAAAGGAGTCTCGGAGTGGCTTACAATCTCCTTTTCCTTCCCCTCCCCATAACAGACAGGTGGTGCTGAGAGAGCTCTGAGAGAACTGCTTGTGAGAGAACAGCTCTGAAAGAACTTGTGACTGACCCAAGGTCACACCAGCAGCTGCATGTGGAGGAGTGGGGAATCAAACCCAGTTCTCCCAGATTAGAGTCTGTGCTCCTAACCACTACACCAAACTGGTTGGAAGGAAGCAGGAAGGAATGAGTGGATAAACAAGCCAGGAAGCAAATGCAGCAGTAAAGGAGGGAGGATGCAGGCACCCTAGGAGGAGGGGGAGAGTAGCAGTGAAAGGGACGGTGGGAAGGAAGAAGACAGCAGCAGGGGACAGAAATAAACAGGAGGAGGAAGCAGGGACCAGCAGGAGTGAGTGGGATTTCCCTTCCCCATCTAGTTCCTGATTGTTCTCACTAAAGTAAAGAGAAAACTAGAAGGGCTCATGAGGTGCTGAAGACCTCTCTCTCCCCCAATTGTCACATAAGTGGCAAAACTGCCCTTGTATTGTATAGATGCATACTACTTGGGCACATACACAGGAATTGTGATCCTGCTGTCACCAGATTTCACAAGAACCAGCTGCAGATATACTAAAATACACATTACTTATTGAGACATAGGGTTGCCAGCTCTCGTTGGGAAATACCTGAAGATTTGGGAGGTGGAGCCAGAAGAGGGTGGGGTTGGAGGAGGGGAGGGACTTCAATGGGGTATGATGCCATAGGGTCCACCTTCCAAAGCTGCCCCTTTCCCCCAGGTGAACTGATCTCTGCTGCCTGGAGTTCAACTGTAATAGCACAAGTCTCCAGCCGCCACCTGGAGGTTGGCAGTCCTATTAAGAGATGGTGTAACCTTTTAGGGAGTGTGGTTGTTTCACCCTATATGCCAAAATTCCCTCATATCTCCCATGTCATTTGTAGAAAAACCCAGAGTATTTAGCTATGTAAAATCTTTTGACATTTCTATACTAATTTTTTTTTTGCCTTCGAGGCAAACATGTTATCAATAAACTCTCTCTCTCTCTTTTTAACTCTGTTCAGGAACATACTGTTTAAAGGGCAGCTTGCCGTTTATCTCTTTTTATGTCTATATTTATTTTCTATTGTATTATCATAGCTGAGTTATAGTTCGCTCTGCATTTGACTATGAAATAAAATAAAATTAAATAAAACCCCAATAAACTCTTAATTTGTCCTGCTTATGCACATGGGAATGTTATCAGGCATGAAGCAAATGTTTTTGTCTGAGTCATTAACGTCTTCTTGATAGCACAAGAATCTGTACTTGACCTGAAGTGCTGCTGAAATGTTTACTGAGTTGCATGACATTCGCAGGACACTCTCAACTACCTTTGGGGCACCTGACCCTCCCACCATGGGATCCACAGCAGAAACAGAAGAGCAGCTGTTCTGTTCCAAACTGAGTTAAGAGCAGACGGTTGTCTCTATTACAAAGGGCACTTTAATCAGACTGTGGGCAAGCAGGATAATTGGATGGGCATCAGTAATAATTTATTTAGCTCTGTCCTTAATGATCTGCCAGGATGACTTTATTCAGTGGCAGGTGAAATAAACTCCTCTACCAGTTAGCTCAATTCTTGCTGTTAAAAATCTGGCTTGACCCACTATGATTACAACTCTTTAATGACAATCTTAATTAAGGCAGTTAATGAATTAAAGAAGTTTTAGCTGATTAATCATCTGCCTTTTAGCCAAATAATTGTGTTTTATCTATTACATCACCAAACTTGACTGTAAGCTCCTTTCTGACACACTGAAGGATGCAGAAGATAATTACAATTTAATAAAGAAAAGCTATAACTTGTTAGACAAGGCATCTTTAATATTTTATTTTTCACTGATGATGTAGTGGGCTAAACTACTAGCCAGTGTCTCCTCCCTGCATCGCCCAGTAATATTTAATTACAGCGGAGACAAGATCTGTGAAGTTACTGCATTAACCGTGCCATCCTAAGCAGAGTTACGTCTTTTGAAGTCCACTGACTGTATAAATCAATGTGGGATGGCACTGCAAATGTTTTATCGCCTCACCCTGCAAGCACCTGCCACCAGAGTTTGGCTTAGTGATATGTGAGAAGCAAAAAGAACCACCTTCCTGACCTCTTCAGGCAGGTACAAGGCCAAAAAGAGTGCACATGGACAGGCAGTTGCTGATGCTACCAGTTTGTCAGGGGGCACCTCAGAAATCCTTGCTCAGATGAACGAAGCTGCCATGGTGCGGCATAGCAGAAGTGGTCCTGCAGGTATGTGGAACAAAGGCCATTAAGGGCTTTTGTAGGTGACACCCAATACCTTGAATTGAACCGATTAACTGTGTCATGGGCGATGCTGACAACGCCGGGCCCCTGCCCGAGTTGGCAGCACAGCTGGAGTCGCCAGCATCACCAGAGCTGGAAGCTGGCCCCTCTGACTCCTTGGCCATCGCCAGCACCCGAGTCAGTAACCCCCACACTTGGTCCTGCAGCAGCCGATGAGACACAGGTGCAAACGGAAAGCCCACCTGATTCACCTCCACGGGTGGCTCAGCTGAGGAAGTGGCTCCACAAGGACTTAGCAACCCACTGCCAAGAGGCACACTGGCAGGGAAGGTGGGTGCTGAGCCCTGAGTAATAACAGGAGCTGTGTTGCTGCTCAGGGAAGCACTGCAGGAGGCCTATATAGCTCCCATTCGGGAGTGGACTCTCCATGGAAGCAACAAGTTGCATCCATGCTGATCTCGCGTCCACCCTCTGCTTCTGTTCTTAGACCTCACTCTTGTTTAGATTCCTGGCTTCCTGACCTCCTGCTTCAGACAACCACTCTCTTGGACCCTTGACTTGGCTCCTGTTCTGTCTCTTCTAGCTACGACTCCCGGACCGGACTTGACTCTTGTTTCCTGGCCCAACCCAGCCCATGACACAATGGCATGCATTCATGTGGCCAGATTTGCTGGGTCAGTGTAGGATCTTTTGGGCTAAATGAATGTGGTGACATATGGTCCTCAAACCATTGTGGGTGCAGATATAAACCCTAACTTAAGTGGATGGAAATGGGCTGTGGGTTCTTCCTGATTTTCTTTCAGCTCCTGCACAAATCTCCCATCTGTCCCCTGATAACCTCAACTATGGAAAAGAGTTACACCCACACTAAGCAGTTTCCCTCTTAAAAGTGCCTGAAACCAGTTTTAAACCATGGTGTCAAATCCCAACTATACTAGAAAGCCCCCTCTTACACCTAGAAACTGGCCTAATGAGAATACATGCTAGAGTACTGTTATCCTCTGCATATCAATGGCTCAGGGTTAATTCCAATCAAAAGGGACTCCCCCCCCCCAACAAACAAAGATTCCTATTAGCCAAGGTGGATTCGAATGACCAAGATTAATTTAGTAAAAATGGGACTCTCGCCTGAGGATTTATTGGCACAAAACAGCACACGGGCGAGAAGTATATTTAAATGAAGGATTTGTGATCTAGAGTGCCCAGGGGATTTAAATCGAGCTCCCTCCTTTCTGGTCCAAAAGTACTCCAGATATGTAATAAAAATGGCTAAATATCTGACATCTGGATGTGCTACCCTACAGAAGAGCTTTTACCCTGGCTCGTTGTGCGGCTATTCCCTCTAAGGTCCTAGAGAGAAAATATAGAAAGATACCATATGAACACAGGTGCTGCCCATGTTCCTTGGGAAAGGTGGAATCGATGCCCCATATGTTCTTCCACTGTCCTTTTTGTCAAGTTTATAGGGATAAGCTTATCTCCCCCCTCTTAGATATACCAGCACTTTATGCAGATAGTGCTGATCTAGAGAGACTTCTGACAGAGGAAAATCAGCAAAACTCCAGACATATAGCTAAATTCTGCTTACAACTGGTAAAATTCCACAATAAAAACCCTCAATCACCTTTTGTATGAATTTAATTAGTTTAGTTTTAGACATTTTAATAATTATTTTGATATAATGTACTGTCAAACTTTTCTATTTTTTAATATTTAAATGGTTTTAAGGTTATATGTCTAAATATATATTTCTGGAACTGAAAGCTAATTTACTAGTATTTAACGAATATGTATTATTTTGATAAATGGTCTTTGACCATAAACAAACATCATTCATTCATTCAGCTAGAAAGCCTGGATCCTGTTAACCATGACTAAAATAAATACAGATGGTGGAAAGGCAGAGAAAATTTGTGCAGGACATTGTGGAGCAAAAGTACACTAAGGACAGGAAGCACACCACAGTTAAGAGATCAGTAGTGTAATCCTAAACAGAGATACTTCTAATCCCACTGACTTCAATTTACAGATATATTTCAAGGGAGAGAGGGAAACTCCCTCTCCACAGCACATTTTTCTGACTAGTCTAGAGTATCTTCTGTGATGACAGTAGATCCCCAAGGCAGAAAGTCTAAGTAGAAAAAACACCAGTTTCATATTTGTGTACCCATTTTTACCCAGCTGCTAGTTTTTCTGTGTCCATAAAAAGCAGTGGTTAGAGAGGCCAATTCCAACTGCCGGCTGGCTCTATGGAGCTATGAGAAGAAAGGCCCACTGCTCTCTGTGCATGCCTACTGAAGGACAGAGAAGTGGGGCATTTTACTGGATAATTAATGGGTAGGGGGCAGGAATTGACAAACTTGCTTGTAATAATCCTACTGAGTACTTCTGTTGCTTAGTGGAGAAAACACACAGCTTTTGTGTTTTTAAATGTCAGTTTTCTAGCTGAAAAAAAAATACTAGTTGCCAAATCTGATCTCAAGTTGCAACACAACATCTTTGTGTTTCATTTAAGGAGAACCACCTTATTTAAGGAGAACTATTCATTTAAGGAGAACTACCAGTGAGTCTCTTGTAACATATGTGAATAAATAAATATGAATTAAACTGAAGCATTACAACAGCACAAAGCATCTAAAGGACAATAAAGAAAACTGTCTAATTTCATCTTAAAGGGGTGAAAATTGCCAACTGGTTATATACCTGAGAAATACTTATCACTTTTGTTGATGTGTTCTTGGGCATGGCAATTGCTATCTGAGATGATAATACAGAAGTTCAGATATAATATCTCTGTGAACCACCTATAGCTATAAACAACCTTCTACTCAACGGCAGACAAAAGAGGGGGAGGGGGAAGAAGATAATCAAAGGTAACATTAACTGCAGATGAAGCTTCCACGAGACATCATCTGCCAACTGGCAACACCTTTGTCTTTGGGGACTTATTTTTCAACCATCTATTTGTATCCATGACCATTTTTAGATTGACACTAGAACAGCCTGGAGGCTCCTTCCGTTGAACGAGTGCCGGCAACTGCTAAAGTTGGGTGTCATATGTAACAAGAGTGATAATTCAAGATAAGATAACAAAATGTGACAACTACTGTCAGCAGTCGTACACTAAGCAAACATCAAATGTAATACCTGAGGGGTCAAAGAGAAATGAGTTGGAAAATAAACAGCTACTTTTATTCTTGTAGCTTCAATATAGGGAAAACTTGCTACAAAACAGATCCTATGCAGTAAAGTGCAGGAGAACATTGTAATCCATTGGAGGTCGTCAACAATAACAAAAAACAGGAAGATACCCTATTAGTGCAAAAGAAATTACACCAGGATCTTTTTAAAAAAGGGCTTCCTAATAGTGTCATCCTAAGCAAAGTTACAGCCTTCTTAAGTCCATGAGCTTTGAAGGTCACACCGTTATTTAGGATCACACTGTAAGTTACTTAAAATGTTAGCTTCCCCCATATAGGCCTGCACATTAGTTGAGATCTGCAGTGATGTTCTGCTATGTGTGTTCCCACTGAAAGGAGGATCAGCATGAGGGAGAGAAATTCAACTCTCTTCCCTCCTCAGTTTGCCTGGCACCAGGTTTGCTGAGTTTTAGGCACCAGTGGACTTCTCTTTCCCCAGGTCTTTTCATAGCTCTTACTGGATCCATCTTCCCTTTTGGAGTTGGTAGACTTTTTATCATTCTATTGTTTTTATTGTTCCTGTTGGCAACTAGGTTGCCAGTCCCCAGGTGGGGCCAGGAGGGTACCCCTGATTTTTAGGGCTCGCCCCTGATGCCAGCGGGAAATTCATGGCTTGCAGGGCAGGAGAGCACAGCGCCTGCTTTTTTCAAGGGGGGCGCCAACTCCTGCCTTGCTAGAGGCAAGTTTGCCTCATGCAGGGCAGGAAGATGTGGCGCCCGCTCTTTCCCTTTAAGTGGTTGGGGGAAAGCGGGGGCATGCACAAGCTGCATCCGGGATGTGATGATGTCACTCTGCATGATGTCATTGCATCGGGGATGGGCATGCCCCCTCCTGGAACACTCCCCCAATCCCCCCAACCGGGGATGAGATTGAACCTGGCAACCCTATTGCCAACAGCTACAAATACTTATTTGAACCTGTTCAGTTCCTCAGTTTTCAGCACGGGTGTGTTATCTTGTTTTAATCTTCTGGCTTTTCATCCTCACCAAAAGGAAGATGCTCTCCCCCCCCCCCATGGGTTATAAGTAATGTTTTTAAAATTACTGTAACTTGTATGTGAATTTAAGAAGGCCCTTTTTTTTACATGGCTCTGTATATTTTTTTTCTTACTGTGCTTCTAACTTGTGGACCTTTTTGGTACGGAGCCAGCACTTAAAACAAACAAATAATGTGCTAGGTTCAGTGGCAGGCCTTGCCTCAATTAAAAATCATCAAAATTGGAAATGTATTGCTATTTTCCATGTGCAGTAATGTAATAATGAGACATAATGCTTTGACACAAAGGTTTCAGGACAGGACACCTATTCCTCTTCATTCATATTTGAACTTCTGTATTTTTATTTCAACCATGCTTTGACTTCCTAAACTTTTTAAAACATTTTTTTTTGCCATCAAGTCAAGCTGACTTCTGGTGACCCCTTGAAGGCACAGAACTTGCCATCTCTGCACCACAATCCTGGTATTCCTTGGAGGTCTTCCATCCAAATACTAGCCAGGATCAGCCCTGCTTAGCTTCCAAGGACTGATGAGATTGGGCTTGCCTGGGCTATCCAGGTCAGGGCAACTTCCTAAAATTTTTCACACCACTGCACAGTTCTTCCTTGCCTATCAGAAGATTACTGCTACTCGTGAGCAAGTAAAGAAACTTTTCTCAAATTGACACCTATACAGTCTACAGCATACCTTATTACAAGTCTGATGTATGACTTCCCCCTTCTATCATTTCATCACATTAAGCTTAAGTGTGTGTGTTTGGGGAAAGATTTAAAGTTTGCAATGCTGTAGCAAAACAGATTTAAAGGGCCAATTGCTGACAAAAGTGAACTTTTGATCCCTCTTCTTCAATGTAATTATTTTGATTTGTGTTTTCTGCCTCAGACTTTTTTTTCACTAATTCAGATGTTC
>NW_015170290.1:807953-808457 GCF_001447785.1 Gekko japonicus | reverse complement strand
GACGTTTGTGGAAAATTTCCATCATAGTGATAGATTTTAAGAGTCTTTCCCCCATTACCACCTGTAGATGAATCGTAACTGTGCCAATATTTGTCTTCCTATCTTGTCTGTAAGCTACTTAAAATGTAGGCACAAGGAGAACCCATGTTTGTAACCAGGGGTCTTTTTGTAGAAAAAGAGCTGCCGGAGCTCATTAGCATAACTCATTAGCATATGCCACACCCCCTGACATCAACCTGTGTGTCCCTTACAGGCCGCTGCGGCGGGACTGGTGCCACCGGCGCCGAGCTCCCCGCAAGTCTCCAAATGAGGGCCGAAAATCTTTCCAGTTATAAAAAAGGCGGCCGTCGTGGCAGTGCCGCCGGGCGAGGAGACGGATGGCGAGGCTCCGCCACGGCCCCCAGCGGCACCACCACAGCCTCCCCCCAGCCAGCCCCGGCCCCCGTCGAGGTCACCGCGGCAACGGAACCCGGGCTGACGGGGCCGAGCGGGGAGGCGCCGCTG
>NW_015170290.1:806127-807771 GCF_001447785.1 Gekko japonicus | reverse complement strand
TTGCTCCCTGGGGCTCGCGCCGAGGCGCAGCGGCCCCAGGGAGGCGGCGACGGGCTTCTTCTTTACTTCCTGGGGCTCGAGACAAAGCGCAGAGGCCCCAGGGAGCGAAGAGGAGGCCCACCACCGTCTTCCTGGGGCTCGCACCGAAGCGCAGCGGCCCCAGGGAGCGAAGAGGAGGCTCGGGGGACCCGGGGCTCCCCGGACCTCCCCCCAGCTGCAGGCTCTCTAGCAGGGTCGAGGGACCCAGGGACTGGCTCTCTCAGCCTCCCACAGTCCTAGCGCTCCTGCACGGGCTCGGGGACCTGGGGGCGGGGCTCGGGGGACCCGGGGGCGGGGCTCGCCGCCACGCGGCCTGTCGGAGCGTTGCTCCAGAGGGCTCCGGGTCGAAAAGACCCCTGTTTGTAACACATTTTTGATGGTTCTTGTAAGACCAGTATTAGGAATAGAATGTGGATCCTTTCATGACAAACTATATGAACCAATGCTCACACAATATACAAATTTGAAGAAGTGGTGACAGAAAAGGAAGGACAGACAAGGAATTGAAAGACTGGTGGATTGTTCACAATAGTTACCACCAGGGGTCTTGTTGTAGAAAAAGAGCTGCCGGAGCTCATTAGCATAACTCATTAGCATAACTTATTTGCATATGCCATGCCCCCTGACATCACCGGAAGTGACAGAAGGCCACACCCCCTGACATCACCGGAAGTGTGTCAGAAGGCCACACAGGAATGCAGAAATAATTTTATGAAGCAAACATTAAAAACAACAGATATTGAAACCAGCCTAAATGCACCTAATGCCCCCCCAACAGGGGAATTCACCTTCTGCCTAGGTCTATAAATAAATCAATAAATTCCAGTTAGAGCCAAGGGGGCTATAGAGTTTTCCATACAGAATTCAGTTTGCGATAGGCACAGTTATACATTTCTATGCCCTCTGACTTTGATGGGACTATAAAGGCATAATTCTGCAGGGGATTACACCGGTGTGGCTTCCTGGCTACACTGATGGACAAGGCTGCGTTTGAATCCCCCACTCAGCTATGGAAGCCTGGCAGGTGACCTTGGGACCATCACAGTCTCTCAGACCAGAAGAACGTAAGAGAAGCCAATGTTGGATCAGGCCAGTGGCCCATCCAGTCCAACACCCTGTGTCACACATCAGCCCAAAACACCAGGTGCCCTCAGGAGGTCCGCCAGCAGGGCCAAAACTCCAGGAGCCCTCCCACTCTTGCCCCCCAAGCACCAAGAATGCATAGCAGCACTGCCCCAGACAAAAGAACATAAGAGAAGCCAATGTTGGATCAGGCCAGTGGCCCATCCAGTCCAACACCCTGTGTCACACATCAGCCCAAAACACCAGGTGCCCTCAGGAGGTCCGCCAGCAGGGCCAAAACTCCAGGAGCCCTCCCACTCTTGCCCCCCAAGCACCAAGAATACAGAGCATCCCTTGCCTCAGACATAAGAACATAACAGAAGCCAATGCTGGATCAGGCCAGTGGCCCATCCAGTCCAACACCCTGTGTCACACATCAGCCCAAAACACCAGGTGCCCTCAGGAGGTCCAGCAGTGCGGCCAAAACTCCAGGAGCCCTCCCACTCTTGCCCCCCAAGCACCAAGAATGCATAGCAGCACTGC
>NW_015170290.1:800676-805866 GCF_001447785.1 Gekko japonicus | reverse complement strand
GGGCGCTCTGGCCTTTGCTCTGGCCGCTCCCGGACCGGGAGCGGCGAAAGCAAAGGCCGTGGAGGTTGGCGGCCTCTTCCTCGCTGCCGGGAGAGGGATGGATGGGGTGGGGGGGATGGGAAGGGCCCGGGCCTCTCTTCCCGGCCGCTACACGCGGCCAGGAGAGAGAGGGATGGTCGGGGTGGGGGGAGAATTCTCCCCAGCGGAGCGCATTCGCACTCCGCTGGGAAGGGAAGGGCCCGGGCCTCTCTTTTCCGGCCGCTACACGCGGCCGGGAGAGAGAAGGATGGACGGGGTGGGGGGGATGGGGGAGGGAAGGGAAGGCCCCGGGGAAGGGAAGGCCCCGCTACTTACCCTCCTGCTTCGTCCTCGTTCTCACACGGAATGAGGATCGAAGCAGAGGGCGGGGTTAAGTAGGGGGCGGGGCTTCACCACGTGACCGCCCCGCCCCCTAGAGGTTCTCTTCCGGAGCGGCGCTCCTGAGCGCTCCCCCCCAACTAGAGCCCTGGTTACCACACAACTAAAAAATCATCACATGCCCCACTGTAGTACTGTATTCATTTTGGCAATGGAGAGTGAACCAATGCAAAACAAAAGCAGCATGCAGTTTTGCATACAAAGTGCTTGTTTAATAGAACCATCTCTATATGGATAATCAATAATGCCAAATTTTAAAAGTACTCTTCTGGGTTTAAGTAGGTTTTAAAAGCTTTGTTATAAATATTGTAATTGCTCCTTGGATGCAATGCCTGCACAGCAATCAAGCTGAATTCTTTGCTCAGCATTCTGAACACTCAGTTATTTCAGATGTACCAATGGTTATACCATTTAAAGGAGGAACCACGATGACCTCATATTGTTGCATGATGAATAATCTGTGCTTTGAACAGAATACTGCCACACTCAGTCTTGCCATAGTAGCCTTTGAAAACTGCAACTGACTTAGTGGCACACAAGAATGAAGATTCTGTTTATGGATCCCCATTAACAAGGGTTTAGGATCCCCTGCCACATAGCATGAGGTGTACATTTTTTAAAAAAATCAATAAAATTTGGCTTTAGAAGTTTGGGAACAGCACCAATATCATAATCCAATTTTGGGGGGCATACCTATGACAGTTTGTGTTTTTTTTCTTTTTTTCCTTTGCATTTCTAAATTAGTGGGTCCATTGTCCTAAGAGGGAATAGGGGATCTGTCTAGGGGTCTAGTTTAAGTATTTTTAAAGCAAATGACACCAAATTTGCAAAGAAAACCAAGGCTCCCATCTCCCATAAAGCCCCCCCCCCAAAATTGAAGGGGATAGGACAAAGAGGTCCAACTTTACAGACCCTGAACAAGGTGCCTCCAGACATCCAAGACTCCATTGTTCCTAACAAGGGATATAGGGTAGCCCTCACCACAGCAGTGGGGGAATTTAGGGGTGTTCCAGGGGTGGGTGGGATGCCGCGTATGTTGTCCCCGATGCCATTACATCACTTCCGGGTTACATCATCGCATCGGCAACATTGTACTCAACACTATGTTTTTTTTGCCTTCAAAGCCATAGATTTTGCCTCAAACCCAGAGCGCGACCGTGTGATGTCCCCAGGGCAATGACATCACCTGGAAGTGATGTAATCATGACAGGGATGTCGCACAACAATGTCCATGTTTGGAGTGGGGTTTTCCCCACCGGCCAACTGGCCCATGGTGGATCAAAGCCCACAAGAGTGGGGGAACCCCTGCAGGGGCCTGGGGCTGGCAACCCTGGGGGATAGGAGATTTTTCCAATGGTCTGGAGCTGTTTGTAGAGCAAATAGCAGGAAAATGGCAGGGCACCAAATCCTCCGTCTCTCATAACTCCTTCAACTTTCTTTGTTTCCATTGTTTTGTATGGGGGAAAATGGCACACTTCCTCCAAGGCAATGTGAAACAGAGAACTCCCAACCCCCCACCTGCAAAGTCACAGATTGCTCCCCCAGAACAGAATACCCCCAAAAGCACCAAGTCTGTCAGAAAAACACTCCCTTACCAATACACAGAGCCTTGAAGAAGTCTGAGACAATAAGGTCTCTCAAAGATTAAGGCTAGGCTAGAATTAGCCATTTCCCTGAATTCTTTTGGCCTCTCTGGAGTAGGAGATGACTGTGCCTGCTTATTGCTCAGGCTTGCCAACTGCAGGCTGGGAAATTCCTGGGGGATTTCACAGTGGACTCTGGGGAAGGCAGAGTTTGGGGAGGGGAGGGACATCAGCAGGGCATAATGCCATCAAGTCCACTTTCCAAAGCTGTCATTTTCTCCTGGGGATCTGACCTCTGTAGTCTGTAGTTCAGTTGTAATTCCACAGGAACTCCAGGCCCCACTTGGAGGCTGGCAACTCTAGTTAGGGTTGCCAAGTCCACATTGGAAAATTCATGGAGAACTGGGGGTGGAGATTGGTGAGGGCGGGGTATAATACCACAGAGCCACCTTGCAAAGCAGCCATTTTCTCCAGGGTAACTGATCTCTGTAGTCTGGAGATAAGTTGTAATTCTGGAACATCTCAAGGCCCCACCTGGATGTTGGAAACCCCACCTTTGTGCTGTGCTGAGATGATGTGATAGCCTCTTTAGGACTGGTTTGTGTGCTCTCGTTTTGTGCTTGTGTTAATGGTTGTTTTACTAATGTTAGCAAGTAGGGTGCTTTTTGAGTGCTTTTTGAGTCGCAGCGGGGGACTCCCGGCTGGCGGCTGGAGTGCGCCATAGAGTTTTCCCTCGGGTGACCGTGGCCCCGCCCCCAGCGTGCCTGGCGTGGTTGCGTCACTTCCGGGTGACGTGCACATCGGGGTGGGGTTCCCCCCGGGGCCCGACCCGCCAGCGGTGGGGAACAGGCCTCTGGGGCGGGGGTTTCCCCGCCCCCCCGGGGGGACTTGGCAAGCCTATTAGCAAGGCTTTTGCTGCTGCTGCTTCTTTTTCTATTTGGAGTTGTGGGGTATTTTTAAAAATTCTGGTTCCGTATTTAGTGTTTTATTATCCAGATTAGTTTCAACTACCCTTCACAACTTCTGTCACATAGGTTCTACCACCCTTCACATAGATGTTATTGGAAAGGTGTCACATAGCTTCAGGGTTACAGGTAGGTCAGCTAGTCACAGTTCACCACCTGTCTTGCCTCTTCTAAAATATGTAGAGAACCCTGACTCTTTCGAGCACCTGGTCCTCTCGTTCACTCACAGAGACACCACCAGACAGGGTAGCGCAGTCCTCTTTAATAAGTAACCCGCACTCAGACATTTCACAGAGTTATTGCTTTTGGAACTTCAACACTGTTTCATTCACATGCTGCCACCATTGCCATACCCTAATACATTTATAGATGACCTGAGATCTTAGTTTGTGCATGTATTTGTATATGTCTTTTCCTGAGACCATACACATCCAGCTCACAGGATTAAACAAACATGGAGTTAAATTTTATTTATTGTTTAAACACATCATTGGAGTGAATATAGGAGTCTCAACATCGAAGAAGTGTGTTGGCCCAGACTGCTATGGCTGGAACCCCTTTAAGTAAGCTGCCTAGTCAGCTATCTAGTCTGCCACCCTGATTAACTAGCATGACTCACTATTACAAGGAAAGGAACAATGAGAATGATGAAGCAAATATACTTAAACTACATGTGTTGCGATGAACAAGGCACTGAGGTTAAGAGAGTCCACCTGTTAAAAGCCCATAGCTTGGGCTACTGTGGCAGATGATGATTTCATGAAAAGACAATTATATCAGCAGAACTTATAAAAATAGCTAAGCAAGCAATACTGTAAAACAATTAAAGGAATGTTTTAGAACTTAAACCCCTTTTCTTCATATTAAAACAGAAAACAAACAAAAACACCAACCACCTGTGCCACAGAAGCATGATAGCAGTTTAGCCACAATGATATTTCAGGGATACTTAAAGAAATGGAACCAATGCCTAGGAAAAGATTAGCAACTATATAATGAGTGATATTTTCTGAGTATGCTAATTACAATAAAAAATGCATTCACTAGCATCAATCTTAGGGATCATTTCTGGCATACTGCCTATGGAAATGAGAAACATTACAAGGATATGCCCAGAAGCAAAACATGGAGTGAAATCAATATTCAAGTTGTCTTCATTGCAAAATTTATTTTAATTGCCAAGCAATTCATTATTACTTAGAAGGCTGGCTAGCCAAGTATTTTGATGTTCTCATAAGATGGGTTGCTGTGACTCCTAATGTTTTGGTTCATAGTTATAATGATTTAGAGAGAAATGGAAAGTATGGTTTAATTCAAGCAATTGCTTATGATACATGCTATGCCTCATTATTTCTTTGAGCTTCCCTCTCTATGTGTATTCTACTTGTGCAACATCTTCTGATGGCACCGTTCTGGGACAGAAATATATATTTTTGTTTATGTTGGTACAATGCCTCATGAAGGTAATGATGATCCATATTGGGAGCTATTCCCTTCTACAATAATAAATATACAACAGTCCCTAGATTCTATTACCATTCAGTTCTGCATAAAACACAAAAATGATTTTGCAAATTATATCAGATAACAACTTTGACTTGTGAATAAAATAGCTGGAAGGGGGAAGAGAAAGGAATTTATCTTTGATGGAGAAAATGATATCCATGCAAACATGAGTTCTCTTCCTCCCTTCTACCGTAACAATAAACCCATCTAATCAAATTAAATCGGAACACCAGTCCCTTATTCTATTTCCTTAGCCCATTAAGTTTAGTTAATTGGGATGAAGCAAACAGATCTTAATAAATTAAATTAACATAAATTTTACTCAGTTAAGGTGACCAGTTAATATATGACATCTAATTCATTTAGTTTCATGAACATTTAATTATGATTACTGAAATGATCAAAAAACTATCATTCCTCACTGATGGCATGCCAGGAGATATTCTTTCATTTAGATAGAACATACTATTATATTACTGCAGCAAAGCTCCTGAATTTAATGGCAAGTTGCACTTTTCTGGTGTTAAGGAATCTTTTTAAAAAGCTTAATTCTGAAATTTATTCTAAAAGCTTCATTCTGAAATTTATTCTATGTCACCAAAGTTGAATGTGAGGCATAAAGCAGTACTGGAGAATTTATAATATGCTAGTGACCTTAAAGAACAACGAAATCAATGTCTGAAAATAGAATAGATTAACTTTCTTTTGGAAAGCACAAC
>NW_015170290.1:796546-800627 GCF_001447785.1 Gekko japonicus | reverse complement strand
TACAATCCAGCCCTTACAAGCATAGGCTTGGATACACAGGTGACTAGTCTCATATCATAGAGGATGGTCATCTTAGGGTGTCAGAGGCAGTAGGCAAAGCCTGACAAAATATTGCATGATCCCCAAGATGCTTCCAGGACTCTGAGAAAGTTTGTACAGACTTGGGTCATTTAGCAATGCAGCTCCCACCTCAAGTTCTACAGCCACAATGCCTGAAGGCTGCCAGATTTGAGTCTAGTAGCACCTTAGAGATCAACAAAATACCTGATGAAGGGAACTTTGACTCTCTGAAGCCTATACCCCCAAAATATTGTCAGTCTCTAAAGTGCTACTGGACTTGAATCTAGCTGTGGTATCCAGCAGCATTTTTTTAAAGTATGTGGCGCGTAGAGGTAGTTAAATAGTAATAAGTGAGTTAGAGCTCCTGCCATTCTTATATTAGAGTTTTAGCTGTAATGGTCTTAGACTGTATTTGTAACACTACATTGGCCTAACAAGCATGCAGTAAGTACCAGATAACTGAGTAACAAAATGACAACCTCTTAAAACAGCTAGACCAGAATAAAAGAGAAGAGAAAGATGGTCTTTTTGGGGTAGAAATCCAAACACATAGGCTTGAAGTTGTCTTACATGGGCATGAAGTGGAGTCTGGTCTATTAAGGTCAGTACTGTTTACTCTGACTGGCAGCATCTCTAGTCTCAGGCTGAGGGATTTCACATCGCTTAGTACTCAATCCTTTTCACTGGAGTCGCTGGGTATCAAACCTGGCACCCTCTGCATGCAAAGCAGATGTTCTACCACTGAGCCATGGCCCTTCCCCATATATAAGACACTTGATGAAAGTAACTTACTTTTAGATGGCACAGGCAAATTGGTCCGAATCACTTGTAGTGAATCCGCTTGCACACGAAGCACATAGTTTTTCACAGTTTCATAGTCCAGAGATTTATTTATCGAGATGACACCTGTCCTGTTATTAATGGAAAATATACCTGGAACATACAACACCCCCGCACCCATTATTATCCTTCCAAAAATGTTTAGAATGGATGTTATCAGTCAAAGCCTATACAAAATCTGGGTAAAACTACAAGCATTTAGTGTGACTACTGTTTTTTCTCCCCAGTCTCCAGCAGTGAACTTTCAAAATGTGCCATTGAAAAAAGCTGTCTCTTAGTTCCAGAAGTGGAAATTATGAACATGAAGGGAAACTGAAAACATAAGCAACATTATTCCTGTCCCAAGCAAATACCCTAATATTATCAGGGGGAAAAAAACAACTTTTTATAAGGTTTCTAAGCTAAGCTGGGCCTTCATGGTAAGGGGGCAAACCCTCCAGCCACTGGCTAATGTGAGTCTCTCCTAGGGATGGTCATGAACTGGCTCATGAGACAAAATGCAACACAAACTTGTTCTGGTTCAGATCCCCCAAAATGATGTTTGGGGAAGGAGCCTACCCCGAACATTTACCAGACTTTTGTCCAGTTTGGCTGAGTGGCGCGGGTCTGCAGCTGATCTGTTAGGTTTAAATGGCTGCCAGCCATTTCAACCTAACAGCTGACTGGCATACCTGATCCACTGTGTTTCGTTTTCCCTACTTTGAAGCCATTTAAACCTAACAGTGGGGTGGATCTGCCCATCAGCTGTTAGGCTTAAATGTCAAGCTGTGGCTGAGAGAAAGGGGGGGTCCAAACTGGTTGGTTCAGGGCATTTTGACTTGGTTCGAGAGCTACCCCAAACTGAAATGTTTAGGTTTGTGTCCATCCCTAGTCTCTACATTTTCTTTTCCTTTATTTTTTGAACCTCCTCTTGAACCTGTTTATTCCAAAATAGTGCTGTATATGTTGACCTTATGGATATGCCTGCACTGCAAAACTAGATTGCCATTATACAAGATTTCTGTCATGGCTTCTCAAAAAATCTTGTGAATTGTACATCAGAGACAATGCAGAAAATCCTGTGTAACACATTCCTAGACCCTCTTACATAGCTCCGACTTCCAATGTCCCCTAAAGAAATGACAAAGGATCTTAAATACTGGGGCAGAAACAAAGGCAGGTGCTTGTCAGATTTTGCAGCAGAAAACACAATAACACTTAAGAAACCATCATAAAAGAGATAGCATAGGTTCAGTCCCTTGGAAACACAGGTGTCAAATGTACTTTCTTCCATCAGAAATGTTTGTCTCCCACTGTCCCCTCAAAAAAGTACATTTTGCTCATATACAAGATCATCTGGGACAGGATTACTTACCACCTTCATTTCCTGAAACAATGGAATAGATGATTGTTTGATTCAAGGCAGCAGCAGTTATAACAGCCACCTGAGTTCCTTTGGGTGCACCTTCGCTCACAGGAGGGGGCCTGTAAAATAGGACAAAACACATTGCTCTTTCTTAGAGTCACGTTCTCTGCACTCTGATTTACTCAATATATATGCAGGAGTTTCTTCTTATCCATGTTGCTGAAGAAGAAGGAAAGCTACATGCAATTACATGTAAGGGTCATGTAATTCCAGTGCTTAGCTAGATGAAAAAAATAAAAATAAAAAATTGAGCACCTAAAATAAAGCAACAATGCTCCCAATCAAACCTTCCCCTCCCCCAATTACTGCCAAAATTTGCTACTGCAACATTTGAATCCCTTCCCAGGTCTGATTGTATGGGGAAAGAATTCAAACATTTTCACAATTGCATAACTTTCTAGCTAGGGAGCAGGAAAACAGAGAAATCAGCATAAGAACAATGTTAATTTCTATCCTTGTATGTATTCTGTATTAGCTGCCTTGGGAACAAATTTCTGAAATACAGGTATAAAGGCGAGGTATAACTATTAGTAACATTAAAAAAATACAAATACAACAGCACTATTAACGGCAGCTGTTGTTTCAATCATCATATTTGTCAAAAGAAAGTGCAATGCAGCAGCAACCGATAACTGAGGACTAGTATTTATTTTTTTTAATCCCCGGAGGGATATTTTTTTATTTTGCAAATACTACAAAAACTACAAAGAAATATTAGGGAAGGGACTACAACTAAGGATAAAGGAAAGCAAACCACACTAAACTAAACTAAAACCCCAAGAAGAGGAGATCTTTTCACTGTTAGTAAAAATGTTAGTACGATTAGTTTTAATATCACAATATACTTGTAGAGTTCTTGCTTATAGCAATTCGTTCTTTATGTTATTTTGTTAGTTGTTATAAAAGAAGTCGCTGATCATCTTCTTATTCATCGCTTCAAAAGGCCATTTTCCAAGTCCTTCTGCCTTTACTTTGGCTTTCTGTCTCTAAAATCGTATACCACTCTGGCAGGTCCAGCACCCTTTTCTGCCGCAGAAGCCTCATCCATTCCCGAGGTAGCAGAGTCACTAGACTTCGTTTCTTCCTCTTTGGACTCTTCGTCTGTCCCCAGCTGACATCTCAAAAATTCTTTAGCTTTAAAAGTGGAGTCTATCTTCTCTCTTCTATCGATATTAAAGATGACACCCTCTGGAACCGCCCACCTTTACGATATCCCATTAGTTTGAAGAAAATTGTAATTTTTCCTCTTTTGTCTAATGTCAAATGGAATGTCCTTTAAGGTTTTAATGGTAATATTTCCCATTTTCAGTGGAGTTGCTGAAGTTGCTTTTAAAATGGCATCTCTGGTTTGTCTTCTTAAAAACCTAACCACTATTTCTCCAGGTAGGTAATTTTTTTAAATGTAATTGGAGTATGCCCTATAGACTGACTCCATTTCGTTTACCAGTTCATCCGCTGTTAAATCTACTACTTGAGCAATGATCTCACCAAGCACCCTCTTCGAGTCTTGCCGATCCGTTTCAGGAACCCCCTGAAACCTGAGAATCATGTTAGCTTTTTCCATCTGTAGCTGCAAAACTCGATTCTCTTGGCAATTTTGCTTCGTTTCCACATCTCCCAACCTTTTCTTCAACTTCTTGCTTGTGGTGTCTATCTCGTTAATTTTTTCGTTTGCCTGCTCCACTTTTTTCTCTGTTTTATTCAGCTGAAGCTGCTGTGCTGCAAAGTTTTTATTCATCACGGTCAATTGCTGGTTAATACCATTGACTTGCTGCA
>NW_015170290.1:745800-796322 GCF_001447785.1 Gekko japonicus | reverse complement strand
TACATTTTTTTCAAACCATTTATACACTTTAAACCATCTTTTGTTATAAACATTATCGTCTCTTTCTGCTAATATCATATTTAATCTGTCCATTTCTGCTATTTCGAATATTTTTTCCATTATTTCTTCTTTTTTAGGTAGTAAATCTGATTTCCATTTTTTCGCTATTAGAATTCTGCTTATCGTGAGGATATATAACACAATACATTTATCATCCTTGTTTATTATATCAGGCAAAATATTAAGCAAGTAACTTTCCGGGTTAAGCTGCAGATCTATTCCTACAATTTCTTTTATCAGATATTTTACCATTTTCCAAAATTTTACTATTTTGTCGCACCTCCACCATATATGATAGTATGTTCCTACGTTATTACATCTCCATAATATAATGAATATAAACCTGACAAGTTGGGAAAGAACAATATTACAATCAAGATTTGCTAAGGACAAAAAAATAAAATTCAATGACTCAATGTTAGAACTAGATAAGATTTGGTTGTCCTCGGCAGACAAACAAATACAAAAGCTATACAAACTTCTTCAGAAGGAAAGCATGGAAGATATAGCAATAAAACCCTGCATGAAAACCTGGGAACAAAATATAGGCCACATAATAAATATGCAAGAATGGGAAAAAATGTGGGAAACGAAAAAAATAGTAAGAGCCACACCTTATAAAGAGAATATTCTAAAAATGTTTTACAGGTGGCACTGGTCACCGGATAAAATAGCGAAATGTTATAAAAATGTCTCGGATATATGTTGGAGATGTAATAATAACGTAGGAACATACTATCATATATGGTGGAGGTGCGACAAAATAGTAAAATTTTGGAAAATGGTAAAATATCTGATAAAAGAAATTGTAGGAATAGATCTGCAGCTTAACCCGGAAAGTTACTTGCTTAATATTTTGCCTGATATAATAAACAAGGAATGATAAATGTATTGTGTTATATACCCTCACGTTAAGCAGAATTCTAATAGCGAAAAAATGGAAATCAGATTTACTACCTAAAAAAGAAGAAATAATGGAAAAAATATTTGAAATAGCAGAAATGGACAGATTAAATATGATATTAGCAGAAAGAGACGATAACGTTTATAAGAAAAGATGGTTTAAAGTGTATAAATGGTTTGAAAAAAATGTATAATGAACACTCCGAAACTGACTTGTACAATAAGAATGTATTCGGATTTTTATTTTTTGTTTGTTTGTTTGTTGGAAAAAACATAAATAAATTCTAAAAAAAAAAAGCCCCCTGGCCTGGAGCCTATCACAAAGGCTCCTTGGGGGTGTCACTTGAGGTGGCACCCCTCCAGGCCGCTGGCATGCGAACCGCCCTTACCTGTCTTGTGAAGAGCATCCGCCATCACTGTTCCATAGTCTGAGGACTAGTATTTTGCAAGAGTATACTGGAAGTGAAAAATAACCCTGGGGCAGGCCAGAGTGGCTCCTTTGGCACTACAAACCAATGGTTTAAGGGTCAATCAGCTCAGCAATGCAAAGACTGGCTATTAGCTCACCAACTGTTTCCTCCTGGCAGCTGAGCAGGGCACCAATTACCATTGCAGATTAAAGGTCTAAGCCAAGTGCCTCTGAAGTTCTAGCAGAGTTGCTTGTTCCTGGTCCCCAGTGGCCCTCCACAGCAGTGGCCAACAGAGAAATATCCCTTTAAGTTAAATGGCCAGTCTGATCCTGGTGTTTTACCTGCATTAATACTCATACTTTGCCTCTATACCTTTATTTCAGAAGTTTGTTCCCAGGGCTGTGAAGGGTTAATACTTTACTTCGGTGGGAGAACCTTGAGAGACAGGATTCCAAAGGAATTCTACAGGTCAGAGTGTCAGTTAAGAATGACGGTTGAGAAAGGAGTGAAGGATAGTGTCATAAGTCAGTCTGTGCTCAGTGACGGCACAAATTCCTCAGACAAAGAGCTGTCTGCAAGCCAGCCGTCAGCCAGTAATTTAAAAACCGGTTGCAGCTGCCTCTGAGCCAGGAGGCAGGCAACAAGAGATCAGGTTACCAGCTGACCAGAAGTCACAGCCTACAGCTGAAACCAAGCCATTGCCTTGTAGCTCTGAAGCAGTAAACAAGTCTTCAGAAGCCACTCCGAGCCCACCTAGCTCACCCACATCCCTGCAACACTGACACTGTCAGAAGCACACGGAGTTGCAGGAAAGGAGGAAGAGTGCGAGACTCATGGCCTGTTGCCAGCTGTCAACTGACAAGGTGGGTGAGTAGTTTCAGGATGACCGCCATGGAACTGGCTGGGTGTGTAGCTTGTTAAGACTTGGCTATAAAATCAGCTGGGAGAAGCAGCAGTTTTGTGGATGCAATGAGTACACATTGCTACTAAACCACTGACCTTGCTGTTAGTGGACTACTAGAATCTTGACCCTTGGACTGGACCTATCAACATTTCTGGAACTCTTGATCCTAGACTGGACTTGGCATACCTGCTATCTGGAGCCCCTGACTTTTATTTGTTTATTTATTTATTTAATTTATACCCCCGCCTTCCACACCAAGGTGGGATTAGGGATGGGTGGCTTACAACAGTTCATAAAATATAATTAAATATAATTTTAAAAACCTATTATAGGCATATAAATTACTTAAAATAAGAGTCATTTAAAACAAACACACAAAATGCTGGAACATACTCAAGCAATCATTATAGTAGGTAATTCAGAGTATGAGTAACAAGGATATACATTTATTAACCCAGTTCTCATGTTGTTCCAGCTACTACTCAACAAAAGGTTTCTTGTTTGACTTCCTTGTTCATCTGCAGAAAGGCCACCTGCTGATGGAATCAGAGCAGGATAGGCTAAGTAACAGATGATTGTGCTAGAGAGTATGCGTTGTTCTAGATGTTGAACTAGAGAGTATGTGTAAAACAATGTAACGTGCATAGAAATGGGTTGTGTGCCTGTACAGATAGGAAATGAAGCAAGTGCTGAAGGCTCTTCAGGGCTAGCAAATTCTTGGTTCCACCAATCACGGTGACTCATGGCTAACAACAGAGAGCACTTTAATAAACATGGGTGCTTCAGCTAATTAGGGCTGATAATAGCTGGGTTCTCAAAAGCTTCCAGTGGCTTCCAGTTCAGTAGCAGTAATACATGGGTTCAAAATTTCTAACTTTTAAATCAAAGTTTCTACCTTTAGCTTCAGTATGATGGCAGAATTCCCTTGCTCTGACTTGCATAATCTCCACAGATACCTTTCTGTTCTTAAAGGGTTTCTTCTAAACTACAGTTCTCTCTCTCTGATCTCTGTTGCTGCTGTTTTATTTTTCCTTTCTTCTCTCCTCTCAGAAAAAGGCAACTGCTTCTTAGGTCAGACAAACACAGAAACTGCTGTGAAATGTAATCCCTAATCTCAGCACTGCCATTGCAAATAGTAACAATTAAGTTACTGACTGTCCACTAGAAAAGCATGTTAGTAAAAGTTCCTAAATGTAAAATTCCCCTTGGAGTAGAGATAAGATGATTGCTCAACAACTACATTTATTGTCAAGAGATACACTCTCAGGCAAATTCAGGATGCATCCCGGTTCTCAGCCATGAGATAATTTATTTTTTTACTTGTGGATTTTGGGGAGCTGGCTTTAAAGCAACAGGAATATAGACTATGCTAGAAGAATCTCTACAAACAGTCCTGTAATGAAGAAGCAGAAACAAAGAATTATGGTATACTTGATATTAAATGTGGATTTAGTTATTCAGAGAAATGTGTTTTCTTGAATTTTTAATGCAGATGACTCAGTCCATTGAGTTACCTTCAAAAGTCAAAATGCTTAACTCAGTTTACCTTCCTCCACCATGTTGCAGGGCTTTTAAAAATATATATATATTATTAGCATTTTCCAGTCAGGACAAACCGAAGTCCTGATCATTCTGTTAGTGATTGTGGCATGCAAGATTTATTCCATTGATCCCGTTAGACATCTTCTATGGCAAATTTGAACTCTGCTCACATACTGAGTGCAAAATTCACGCATGCTCTGCTAAACATAAGAGAGGTGTGTGCATGTATAGGTTTTTAATTAGTTCCTTTAAAACCTCAGAAATAGTGGCTGTGGTCACATAAGACGGTCACACTAATCATCGTGGTACCTTTGCGGATGTACAGAGCACGATCAGACAACAAAATCGGCCTTCCATGCCCTAGTCGTCAGCACCTGGATCTGACGCATCCCGGAAGTGAAGTTTGCCAACACTGGGGAAAGTCCAATCTTTATGTATGCCAGTGCTTCCACCCAGCATTTTCCGATGTCTGAACCCCCCTGTTGTGAAGTCAAGCCATTTTGGAAGACTGAACTTTCCCTTCTGTTTCTGCCTCCTTTTTTTTTTTAAATCAGGTAGCTATGTGCACATAATCGCTCCTGGTACTGTCAATCACTGCAGCCAAGTAGTCATTCTGGATTGGGAGTCCCCGGAGTAGTTGTTTTTGAGTGACAAATCCCTTCCCAAAACCTTCTTTCCTGTTTCTGCATCAGAATTGCTTTTTGACAGCATCCCATGATTGACACAAAGGTAAATGCTCTGAAGTCAATGGGACTACTCTCGTGTAAATCTTAATGTTACCCCCCCCATGTATTCCAAGGAAGAGAGGTGAAGGGATGGAGGCTGAGAGGGGCCAGAGTACTTGGCAGAGGGATTGTGGAGATGTCAAAAAGGAGCTGGAGCTTCAGATACACACTTATGCACATGGGTGAAAGACAAAAAAAAGGATGCTGCAACAATCTGAATAATCGACCATGGGGAAAGTGCATGGTGAAGCCAGCTCAGGGTGGGAAGTCTGATGAAAATTTCCAGTAACTATTTAAACCACTGCAAACAGAGGTGTGGCCAAATCGTGCCTCCAGTGTGACCGCACGGATAGAATTTGGGTAAAATCCAAAGTATGTCAAGCAAAACAAACCTTGCAGAATGAGACTTTCCAACCTCCTCCCACTACCTTCTCCCCTGAAATTACATTCTTGGGGCTCAGGGTGCCCTCATCTCAACACTTTGGGGTGAAGTTGGAAAGAGTAATTGGAAAAAATTGCCGCCACCAGTAACTTTGGAACAACTCACCGTCTTTAAAAATACACACACACACCTATTTTTTCCATGCATGTGCCTCATACACCATATAAGGGAACACGTAGTCAACACTCAAATATCTATGTGCCATGGCTGAAGATAAAATACAAAATCAGCCTTATGCTCAGCTCTAGCTATAGTACTTCTGGGCTTGTTTCTCACTTCACTGTGAGTTGCCATTTCCACTGGTATGATCCACAGTATATTCTGTTAGTTAGTGATCACATTGCTATCAATGAGACACAGGCAGTGAGGACCAAAAGATCTTTCAGCCTGGTCCCTCGCACTGGAAAAGCAGCAAATTGCTTCAAAATCGCATGCATACCCATGGAATATGTTTACTTCTCTGTGTCCCTGTTAGTACTACAGCTGAAGTTCTGTAAGAGGAATTTCACATTAATGATAACAGCTACTCACTACATGTGAGCACAAAGTACTTGTTACCAGCAATATTCTGTTTGGAAATTTACAGTCATAAAGTAAGGGGTCTATATACAAACAGTTGGGCAGAAGTGTGATACCGGCATGGGTGCAAGCATGGTGCAAGACACAGTCATGTGCCAGAATCAGGAATTAATGCTTCTATCAAACATTCTGGTGCTAAAGTAATCACTGATAGAATCAGTTTCACTAAACTCTAAAAGATTAAATTGATCATAACTCAAGTCTTTAAAAAAAAATCGTAATTTTTTTTGCAAACCTGGTAATGCCCCCAGGTCTGCAGAAACACATTCTTCTCTGTACATGGCTTCATTATGTGGATTTATTGGTCCATATTTTGTTTAGAATTAGACATCTGTATAATTGTACATGATACACACAGAAATGCTTTTAAGAAGTACGGTACAACTTGCAGCTTGCTTTTTGGGGGGATATTTTTGTATTTTATATGTGTGTGTGTGTGTGCGCGTGCGTGTGAGTGAGTGTGTGAGCACCTGGAAGTCATGGTGACCTCTGGTGACTGACTGTGTGCATTTGGAAGTCATGGAACCTTTGGTGACTGACCCCTACTGGGGGCCTGGGGAATATTCAGAGAGGTGGCTGAATAAAGCCTGTCCCTGCCTCCCAACTGCTGGTATTCCAAGGAGGTCTCCCATCCAAGTACTTGCCAGAGCTGACCCTGCTTAGCTTCCAAGATCTGATGAGATCGGGCTTGCCTGGGCTATCCTGGACAGGGCTGCAGCTTGCTTTTTTTTAATGAACTACACACAAGACTCCTTTCCTTTCCGCTATTCTAAAACAAAGCAAGGTTGTTGAAAAATGCAAAAATCTTAGTTAAAAACCAACACTTTTCTTTTGATCCTAGCCTGCATTGGGCACATTCTTTTTTTAGTAACATCCCTGTAATTTCCATTCAGACATTGCTGAATTCTATGGATTAAAAAATCAATATCAATTAGGAAGCTGCTTTTGCATTCAATATGGAAGAATTTGAAAGACGTGGTTAGAGAAACACCCACATTCATGTTCTTTTTAACCTTCTAGTAATTGTGCCTTATTGATTCTACTTCCTTTAATTAACTAATGCAATCAAATTCAAAGAACAATGCATGAGTCCATTGGAAACATATGGTGGGTCCCTTAAGAAACTTTTTGTCGAAATACACATTTGTAAATTGGTAGAGGGATAAAAGGCAGCAGCTCATTGTGTTTTGTCCTCTAAAAAAAGCTCAAGCACATTTCCTTTTCCTGATAGCAAACAGTTCTCTTTGGGACACCTTCTCAAATGTTTGGAACTCGCTCTTCCCCCATGTATATATATATATATTTTAAGCCCCCGGAGGGGATTTTTTATTGATTTTTTTAACACTACAAAAAACTACAACAGAAAGGGTGAGGGGAAAACCTACATATAAGGGAGAAAGTAAAGAACCCACTACTGACTAAAAACCCAAGAGAGGAGATCCTCCAACTAGCTTTTTTACATCCAGACTTTTCATCTTTGTACTTCTTATGAACTGTGTCAAAACTTAGGACTTTTAACCCTCCCCATTTACATTTAATTGCCCAATAACAGTGCCCCCCATCATCCCCTGGAACCAAAGTTCTCAAAAGCACAATTCAGAGTCCTTCAGCCTTTACTTCTTCTTCTCTCTTTTCCGCAGTTTGTAGGAACTTTTCGGGGCTGCTGCCCCCTGTTCAGACAAAGAGTCCTCGCCAGATGAACCAGTTTCCAGCTCACCACTGGACCTACCTTCCTCTTCTTTTTTCTCGTCCTCTGGCCTTCCCAGCTGCTCCTTTAGAAATTCTTGAGCTTTAAGAACAGAGTCAATCTTGACCTTCTTCTCCTTGATCTTAAATGTTACTCCTTCTGGAAATAGCCATTTGTATCCAATTGAATTTGTCTGGAGGAAGAGCACTTCTTTGTACTTCTTTCTGCGTTGCCTTACTTCAAATGGAATATCCTTTAGCGTTCTGACAGCCGTCTCCCCCACCTTCAGGAGTGTCACCGCCACTGCTTTCAGGATAGCATCCCTGATGTGCCTCTTTGAGAATCTTACTACAATTTCCCCAGGCACATTATTTTTCTTTATATATCCTGAATATGACCTGTAGGCCACATCCATGTCGTTGAGTAACAGTTCCGCCTTTATATCTGTTGCTGGGGCAAGTAGCTCACTCATAAGTTCTTTAAGATTCTCTCCTCTATTCTCTGGCAACCCTTGGAAGCGCAGGACCATGTTGGCCTTATCCATTTGCACTTGCAGCATCTAATCTTCCAAAGAAACAGTTTTCTTTTCCAATTTTTGCACTTTCTTCCTCACTTTCTGCGTTGTCTCAGCTATTTCCTTTACTTTCTCAGCATCCTGCTTCATTACTTGGATCAAATCCGTTATTTGCGTTTGTTGGGCAGTGATGCTTGTTGCCACAACTGACAGCTGCTATTGTTGCACAGTAATATTCGTTGTTACCACGGACATCTGCTCTTTGAAGGCATTTAGCTGTTCCAGTAGAGGGCGCATGACCTCAGCCATCGCCTTCGTCGCCTCACTGGTCGTTTCCGGTCGCGGGGACTCTGGTTTCGCTTTTAAAAATTTCTCTTTGTCTCTGTCCCTCTTCCCCGCCATCTTTTCCCTGTTTGTTTGCTTTCGCAATTTTTTTTTAAAGTCTCTGAATATGCGCTTGACTGTATAGCTCGATGGGTGAGTACTTCTGGGCAATCGCACGTATATTCTTCCGCTCCCCCCACCTTTTGCTCAGCGATTTATGCTCATGGGAGGCGTCCCTCCCCCGCTCGCTTCTGCTTCTCTTCCCCCTCACTGTCTGCTCTAACATTTCTAGCCTGCTCAACAGGTATGGAGATTCTTGTGCACACCTGCACGTAGCCTGTTAGTGTATGTGAGGAGCTGTGGAGGGTGATACTAATGCAAAACTGGGATTAGAACAATGTAATGTCACATTTCTGAACCTTTCCTCAAGCCACATGCAGGTATCTCAGTAAAACAAAGCCGCAGAACTCGCTGGGGATTCCCTTTTCTACAAACCAACCATTGATATGCTCCATCATTCTTTTTTTTTTTTCCAATCTTTAAAAAAAAATTATACAAAGCATCCACAAAGGCTGAAATTTAAAGAAGAAGACAAGTGTAGGGTTTATTTAACTCATTATCCTTATTCAAGTTTTCTACAACCTAAGTTTCTTTTACTGCTTCTGGACAAAATATTCCCACAGGTTTTCTCTCGCAGAGCTAAAAGTAGTTGGGTGTGGGTTAGATTTTCAAAGGAAAAATAGGTCATGGCAGAAGCATTAAATAGCACCTTTCTAATCATGCTAGCCCCGGTGACTTCATTGTGCATAATTTTAAAATAGTACTAAAAACATCATTAAATATTATTGTGATATATATCTTCCTGGAGTCCCTGCAAACTGAGCTGTTAGGGGAAGAAAAAAGCCAGTTTGGTGTAGTGGACTCTAATCTGGGAGAACCGGGTTTGATTCCCCACTCCTCCACTTGCACCTGGCTGGATGACCTTGGCCAAGTCATAGCTCTGAAAAGAGCTGTGCTTGAAAAAGAGCAGTTTCTGCCAGAGCTCTCTCAGCCCCACCTACCTCACAGGGTGTCTGTTGTGGGGAGGGGAAGGGAAAGGAGTTTGTAAACCGCTCTGAGACACCTTTGAGTAGTGAAGGGCGGGGTATAACTCCAGTCTCTTCTCTTCTTCACGTTTCCTTTTCTTTTGATGGTTAGGATCTATGTCCATGTCTTGTGGGGCTCGTAAACCGATTGCTAACAGCAGTGCTATGCCGGTTTCTTGATCATCCGCTTGATAGCTGGTGCCTTTGTGTCACACTTGTAAATAGCCGGTGGAGGTCCATTTGTATTTTACATGTGCTTCTTGGAGCTGTTTAGTAATGTTCTTTAAATCTCTCCGGATTTGCAATGCTTCCGGAGGAATGTCCGGGAATGCAAAGATATCGGTGCCATTGTATTTGAAGGGGCCGTTTGTTCTTGCTTCTTGAAGTATTCTTTGTTTAATTGAAAGGTCCATGAATTCGGCAATTATATCTCTCGGTCCCCTCTTTTTATCCAAGATTTTTGGCCCAGCTCTGTAAGCCCGGAGCAGCAGCAGCGCCATGTTGTCCTCAAAGGAGATCACGGAGGTTAGCCAGGAGGAGAGAAACGTGGCAATCTCTTCAGTCCCTTCGGTGAGCTCCGGAAAACCGCAAAATGTAATGAAGCGTTCCCTGGTTCTATGCTCAAGGAGCAGGATACGTTCTTTTGCCCAAGTTTCATTTTTTGGTAACCTTTGAATGTCTTCTTGGTTTGTAATTGCCGCCTCGAGAGCTGTGTCGGTGGTTTGAGTTGCATTCTGCATGGCCGATTGCAGGGATTCCAGTTGATCTGCAAGTGGCTTCAGAAATTCATGAATATCTCGAAGAATGTCTGTTTTAAGCATTCCTAGGGATTCTTGTAGATCTGCTTTAGTTAGCGTTTGTTGGTTTTCAGTTGTGTTTGCTCTCCCGTCCGCCATTTTGTCGATGCCTGCTGCCACTGTCTGTGAGTTTTCTGAGCTATTTTGCGCGTTAAAAATTTTTTTGATTTGGTTTGCTTTCCAATCTTCTTTTTTCTGTCTTTTGTCTCTTCTCTTTCCCATATTTTAAGTGCCGTTTAATTTTATGGAATTCGCTTGGTTGTAGGGGTTTTAGCGGGTTGAACTAGAGCGCAATCAGAGTGCGTCCGCCATGTTGGGCCCCAGTCTCTTCTCTTCTTCTTCTTCTCTAGATTCTGTTTTTCCTGTAAATTTCACACAGCAACCAAGGGCCAAACTATGCTCTCTTGAGGACACTCTCTGGATCCTGACACCATTATACCACTGGAATTCCCTCACTTTACAAATGCCACAGTAGATCCATTCTTGGCTTGGAACCGTAATGTAAGGCAAAGAGAGGATCATCTCCCTGTGGCATTTTCAAGAGCCCCCACTGCAGTCCAAAGCAGGATTGGCCCTCGTGGCATTTGTAAAGTGAGAGAATTCCAGTGGAAAATGGCAGTTGGGGGGGGGACACTTCACAGCCTGGAAAAACTGGCAAAAGCTTACTAATACACAAGCATTTCACTGCATTTTATGTGTATCGTTCAAATCTTTTATCTCCCCCACTATAGCAGCTCTAGATGATCAATGTCATAAGGTCCTTCCCTGTTCCTGCTTCCAGGGCCCCTTTTAGCTGGAGGCGCTGAAGGCCAACTAAGAGACCTGGTAATATTCAGTCCCCATTGCTCTACATATGACCAGTATGGAACCACCTTAAGAAATGAAATAGAATTTCTAGATAGGATATTTTCAAATATCAGAAGACCACCGAGTATGTAGGAACCTGGAAAAAGAGTTTGGGCTTACATTATTACAAATAATTGAGCTTTTGGCTGGACACCACAAATGTCATTTTTTCCCTAGTTCTTTCCAACATAGGTCCAATCTGCACTGATATTTCCCACCGTTGTGCCAATGATCTCACATCATCTCACAAATTTCTGTCTGCATTTCATGCCGCATCCACTCTATTATTTCACCTCAGCATCGGCTGTCTGCATCATTTTATTGCCATTTAGTAGTGACTCCAAGGTCACTACGGCATCTCACTGCCTTATCAGAATGTGGTTCTAAGGTGGTACAACTACTCCTCCCCACCGTTGAGCTGCTGTGAGCAAAAAGCAGACAACTGGAGCTGAATTCGCCCCCTCCCTCTTTTCTAAAGAGGTATGCAAATTGTCACAAAGGAAACAAGTTAGCTGAAAATCTGTTTAAAAGCAGCCAGGGAACATTTTTCTGCGATCATATGGGGGGGGGGGTTGGAAGCACACCTACCCCTGAACCATCTGTTATTTCCTGGGGCAATCTCCAGAATGCCCTGCCTGGCAACTGCTAGGTGTTTTGTGTTTTTTTACCCAGCTTGTTCTGTCTTTCCTGCCCACCCCTCTGCCTCCCCCTCTGCCAGGTCACCCCCTTTTGCTTTCTGTGGGGGGAGGTCGCAGGTGCCATTTCCTCCCCACAGTGCAGCACAGCACAGTGCCCTGCCAGCACCCCTGGAAGGCCACTCCTCCCCCTCTCTAGCTCTCTCCCTAAGCAACTTGCATCCTGATGCAGACAGAGTGGAGCTTTATACTGAGCCAAATGGGAAGCTGGTGCCACAGGAGCACGGAAAAGCTTTACATAGGAAATGCAAATTGGGCCATAGATTAACACTGCAGTCATAAGCATCCTTCTGCACTGTAGTGTATTCAGATGCTGCCCTGAATATGCTAGGATGAATGGTGAATCATCCCATAGAGAAGCTATGTTAAGCTTCAGGCTTCGGCAGGGATTCGCGCCAAAAGTATTGTGTCCAATCACATTTGAACTGTCTGTGGTGGGAACGTTGTGATTGGGCTCATATGCGAACAACCTGATAGGTTGGTACTTGTACAGTAGGTATGGCTACATTAGCCCGGAATGTTTAAATACCGAGCAGCTGAAATGGACAAGCTGTTCGGGCTATGAGGAGTTGTACCGTGTTAGAGAAGTTGATTATCGAGCTGAATAAACCTGAGTTTTGCTGAAATCACTCTCTGACTATTTTGTTAAGTACCGACTTAACATGCACCTACTGACTTCAGTGGATTTAGAAGGGTGCGACTCTGCTTAGCTTCACTTTGTAAGATCTGGATCCTGGAGGTGCAGTATTATACATGGTGCGTTGCTTACAGGCAAGAAGCCAGGATTTGCATCACTAATGTCTTCATCTTGTATTATTGCTTCTCTGTTAGAGCTGTTACTATTTCAGTAGATATCTTTTCACTGATTGTACTTCACCCTTGCACCTCTATGTGCTTGCGTACACCATACAATTTCTGGAAAGTACCTGCATCTATAAAACATCAAGCTACCAAGATGTACTGTTTTCAGAAGCCCAACCTAAACATTAAAAACCACACACATTTTATTTATAAACCCAATTTAAATTGTTTTTCTTCCCATGCAATGTTATTTGCAAAGTATGCTCAGTGGGACTGTGTGTCTTTTGCTATGCTCCCACCTCACACTTCGCATACCGGTTCAGGAAGTTTTGACCTTTTCAGTGGTATTTACCTCTAAAAAAGATGACAGGGGAGTTTAGGAATTATTACAATGAACCACTGACATGGCCTATTATCCTTAAAGATAAATGTCAAACTTCACTCGGATAGACTTAATGTCATCAAGTGCATGGCACCTGCTTAATCCTTGCAATGATTCCGAGTGGAAGTTAAAAGTTGTATCTATTCTGAGTGGATTCAAAGAATGGAAATATATATATTGCCTTCATTAAACAATTCTTCAGTGCTGCTTCATAACTGCGATGAGGAATCAAATACGGAACACTGAACCATAATGAAAAAGTAGGACATATCCCTAAATAAAATAAAATAAAATACAACTGATGGGCTAAGTATTACCAAATGAATGTAACAGATAATGATTCAATGGTATAATATTATTTAGTTAGAGCTGCAGAAACTTTTTACCTCTTTGTGAAGGTCAGAAGAAAGTCTTTCTTTGCTGTAGCAGTTGATGCAGAATCTTGCTATGATTACATGCCTGATATCTTCTGTATTAAATTCCCCTAGGGAGGTGTCCTGAGATTCAGTTATTTAACTTTGAAAAAGGAGAGGGGGGAAAAACCTCATATGGAATCCTCTGAGGAAAAGTACTTTGATTTGTTGTGCCTTTCTTGAGCATCTCAGAAGAGGAAGAGCTATTAGTTTCTTTTGTGAAAATGAGAGCAAAAGGGATTCTTATTTATCTCGTAGTACATTTTCAGCCCATATTTCCTCCAAGGACGGTATACATGGTTCTCCTCACCTTCATTTCATCCTCACAACAGTTCTGTGAGGTAGGCTAGGCTAAGAGAGATTGACTGGCCCAAGGTCATCCAATAAGTTCTTGGCAAGTCAGGATTTACCTCAGGATCCCAGGTCTTAGTCCAATGGTCTAACTACTACACTACACTGACTCCCTCCTTGGGACTGGGTTCAAGCAGGGACATACTTCCTAAGTGAGAATGAAGGGGGAAGAAAATGGACAGCATACATAGAAAAATAATGGCTCTTCTTGAGCTACCTTTACTTTAATGATACTGCTCTTACAGCCAATTCAGCTCTGAACTGTGTCCAAAAAGACCAAAAAGAAAAGAAAAAAATAAAAGAAGGACATTTATTTAATGTATATAATATAACATTTAGTGATTTTTAATTTTAATCGACTGAGAAGAGAACTTGGCAACTACCAATATAATATTAAAATCCACCCCTCCTAAAAGAAACCTCAAATTATCTAGTTCACATCCAGAGTCCTTGATATAGGGTTTTATCCAACAATCTCTTGCATCATTAAGCAAATCACAGTCAAATATTCAATCTTGGAGGGTGTCTATTTGGCCAGAACCACATTGGTACAGTCTGTCTGCTCCTCTTTTTGAAATTGCTCCTTGCCCCAGCATTTCATTGATTTCAATACAGATTTAAATACTTATTTTACTCCACTATTCAATATGACATTCCATCAGTTTGGCTGAACTAACACTGAAGCCATACACAGTTCCCTGAGGATGTATATAAACGTGTGTGAGATTTATATTAATATGTCTACCCCGATTTTTCCCACAAGTGGGATCAACATGGTTTATAAAAATGTTCCATATTATCAAAGCCACTGTCATAGGTTTGAATTGTATGCTACATAAACAGCAGTGCTGCCGCAAAAAAAAGTAAACCCCCCCACATGTCTGTATTTCCTGAAATTGTGCCCCATGGGTTAGTGGACCCCCAAGAACATCCTGGTGTTCCAGGTAGGGGAACTGCAATAAGAGGATGAAAGTGGCAAAAATTGCCTGCCTCTTGCATTAGTGGATGCAGGGCTTTTTTGGTAGAAAAAGCCCAACAGGAACTCATTAGCATAACAGACCACACCCAACAGCAGACACTCATTAGCATATTAGGCCACACCCCTGACAGCACAGCTCATTAGCATAATAGGCCACACACCCATGTTACCAGAAGTGTGGTCATCTAGCTACACCCACCTTTTGCTTCTTATTTTGTTTACCTTGTTTCTGTCAAAACCCAGGGCTTTTTTTGTAGCAGGCACTCCTTTGCATGTTAGGCCACACACCCCTAATGTAGCCAATCCTAATGAGTTTCTGCTGTTGGGTGTGGCGTATTATGCTAATGAGTTCCTGATGGGCGTGGCCAACTCGGGAGCCAGCCGGAACTCCATTCCTATGCGTTCCTGCCCAAAAAATAGCCCTGAGTGGATGTGATTACTGTAAGCCAAAAGGGAGATTATGATCCAAGCACCAACAAGCAGTTTTAGGCCATTAAATGAGATGAGTAAAAAAAAAAAGATGGGTCCATTTTGATGTAGTAGAGAATTTGGTGAAATCTGTGGCCTATATTTTGGTGAATTTGGTGAAATCTGTGGCCTATATATAGAAAATTTATACATAGGCCAAGCCTAGTTCCAATGAACGCAGAACCGTGCATTATTTGGCTCCTGAAGAAAAGTAAAGGGTGAAGACATATTACATTTTAAAAACAATAGGTTGTTCAACTATTATATGAAGAGTTTCACAAATTATATTACAGATTTACATACTAAAAAGTCAGATTCTGGATCTGTGAATTGTTGTCCAGGATAAAAGAAAAATGTCAGCCCTCATTCTCACCCCTCTCTTTATGTATCAACTGAGCTGTCCATTCCTTGTACACATATTTTTATACATATATAAATTCATTCCTTCACCATACAAAAGACAACTGAAAAACATTCCAAAAGAAAATGAATTTAAAAAGTTCTTTGAGTCCTACAGAGAAAATGTAGTCGTGATGTTATGGCTGCTAGTCAATAGATGCCTGCCACAGAGTCACTGATTTCTCCATTCAGTCTGAAACCTCTGCTGCTTTGAAAGTGCTATATTTGTCTTCACCCAAAGTTTCTCTTTTACTGTTTCCCAGCAACAACAACCTTGTTTCTTTCCACAATAATACCTGCCTGGAAGTGGGAGGAGAGTAGGCATTGGTATTGTTGCCAGTCAGTATCTTTTTTTTTGTGAACAAGAAATCTGTACCTTGAAGGATGTTTAAAGAAATGAAGCCCATGTTACAATAATATTATCTGCTGAACCATATGTACTTCAGAATATCACGTTTGCTGTGTGAAAAAGAATCCCTATAAAAAGTCAGAATTGTTCAACAACAGATTCAGGTCTCAAAATGGAGTCTTGGGCTTAGTTTCTTTGATATTCCAAGGCATTTGAAAGATGCTACTATTTACTGAACACCTGTTAAATGTGCCTACAGGCAATACTTAATAGCTATTGATTGCACTCTTTAGCTAGCAATTTATTGCCTACAATAGCAGTCTGTGGCTATTTACTATGACTTTCTAGGTGCACAAGAGGATGAGATATGCATTAATTAAGAAAAATCCAAGGTATCTTTGAACTTTTCCTTTTCAAATAGGATAATTAAACACAAGAGGATGCGGTTTCTTTTTTAAAAAATACCCCAAATGTCTTACTGAACTATTCTGCTTCAGGTTTAACTTCATATCTGGCCTTCACAATGTTGTGAGGGCAGCAAGAGACCAGAGTTCTAGAAATATTATCTAGAAATATTCCTTTTTCTTAGCTCTCTGAGAGTCCTAAGCAAAGTTATACCCTTCTAAGCCCACTGACTTCAATGGATTTAGAATTGTATAACTCTGTTTAGAATTCCTCTCTAAGTTAATGTTTTAAGACATTCAGAGATTCACAGTTAGGGAGATGCTTAAAAACATGTTAGTGTCAAATTCTTGATAAACTCAAATGTAACACAGCTGATCAATTAATGAACAAAACCACTTTGTTAAACCTGCCCATTATTCACATTCCCCCCTGCCCCATGACAACTGAATGCTGGGTAAATTATTTTCTTGTTTAGCTGTGCTGCATATTACCTGAAAATTCCTGATGAGATACCAGACATGTAAGTAAATGAAGCTGTCTGATTGGGATAAGCAATAAAGCTACTTTCATACAAGGTTCACGGAAACCAGCATAATAACAATACCCGTTTTATTTTTTTGTTAGCTCTTACATTCATACCAATAACCTACTAAGATAAAAGTCTGTCTTTTCCAATAATACTATAATACAAAGATTTAAAGACAGTAAATGGCAGCCTAATGCAGTCATCTAAGTTATCAACTCAGATGTGGACCTGGTGCCCCAATAGAAGCAGAATTCCTTGATAGTGAAAAGAATACAGAAGGCTCTTGTTTGTGCTGATCTCTGGTGTGCAACATAACATTGCTAATTATCTAGAATAATAGTACCGTAGTGTACTGGTACATAGTATTATGTTATGAGAAATAAATTAAATAACTGAAGGTTGCAAGGAGCACACATCTAAACAGAAGGTTGCCCACTGTGTTTCTACTTGATTTATGGCTCTGCCCTTGCCGCCATCCAACCTGTCTTTATTGGGGAAGGCAATTCTGCTGTGGTGTGACTATTATGTGGTAGGCTTCCTTTATGGTGGGCAGTACTTTAGAGACACAGAAAAGAGCATTTTTTCCCAGAGAAAAATGAATATTCAGCTATCCCGCCCCCCCAAGTGTACATCAGCTATCAGACATTGAGGGAAAAACTGGTTTAGAAGGTCTACGGAAAATCTCACACAATGTTTGGTCACTTTGATTCACATTCTGATGTGTCATTCACTCTCACAGCTTCTTACTACTTTTTTTATATAATTCCAACCTATCAGAGATCCTGTAGTGATGTCATGATGTCACAACACTAGTCAGTCTTACAGCTTACCCAGGTTGTGTTTTTTGTAGTCCACATCACCACCACACAATGTAAATAATTCATGTTTCTAGCTACAGCTGTAAATATTACTTCATTGAATTAAAAAGAATTCAGCAATGGAATGCCTAAGACTCTTTCATATGTATAAAATTGCATAACCATAAAATGAAGAATAATGTGACCTACTCTGCTACAGCAGTTAAATACAACTAGCCACCACAATATAGTAATATTTGCACAGTTATTATTCATTTGATTCTCAGGTCCTGGGAACTGTCATAGGGTATAATATTTAATTATACAAACATGACAAGAAAATCACCATTAATCTTTGCTTGATATTGTTCATAGCTCACATAATACAAGAGCAGATGTTTCTTGTTTCTCCAAAGAAGTATTATTGATAGAAATGCAACACATATCATACCTGTACTCATCCTGGGTAAACCGTGGAATTACCGAGGGCTGCAATACAGAAATTTCTACAGTGGTGGTGTTGAACTTCACAGGGTCACCATCATCATAGGCAATGACTACAAGCTATAAACAATAAACACAGTAAACAAATGAATGTGCTGTTTGTAGCAACTGTAACTTTATACACTGCATTTGAAAGTTATCGAATCATCTTAATGATTTGTTCTTATTTAAAGTCCAACATAACAATGAAACAAAACATGGATACCAACTCTAACATCAGCAAAAAATATTGCTTAAAGCATCTGAAATCATTATTCAAAATGCTGTCCTAAATACAAAATTCTACGTATTCCCAAATACAGCAACAGATCAGTGTCAATTATGTAAAAATTCAATGGAAATCACCTCAGTTATGGGTGGAAGCCCCTGAGAAGTTTCACTAGTATAATTTTTTCCTTCCTCTCAAAATGTCTTGGATGTTTCTCATGAATATACAGCTTCTATTCTGGCACCTCACTAAGGACCAAAGCACATGTGATAAGAGGAATCTGTGACTGGAATGTTTTAAACAGGGTTGTCAGGTCCCCCCTGGCAGGAGATGGGTGTGTGTGTGTCAGCTTGCCAGATCCAAGCTTGAAAACCTCTGGAGATTTGGGGATGGAGCCAGGGGATGATAGGGACCTCAGTGGGACACAATGCCAGAGAAGACACCCTCCAGAGCATTCGTTTTTCTCCAGGGGAACTGATCTCTGTAGTCTGGAGATGAGCTGTAATTCTGGGGGATCCCCAGGTCCCACCTGGAGGCTTGGTATCCCTTGTTTTAAGTCTCAGGAAGGGGGAAAGTCAAGTATTAATATAAGGGCATGTCTTCTTTCCTTACCTAGGAAAATGAGGACAGGGTGGACATTTTTGACTGCAGAAATGGTCCAAGGGGGAAAGAGTCAACCCCCCTTCCCCACGTTACTGCCCCAATTTATATTTGTCCGTTCCCTGGAACTGCTGTTCACAGCTGAAATATACACTAAGGATCTATCACCCTGGTATGTTTTTTTATCAACGCCCTTCCAGCCTACGACCCATCCCGAGGGAGGTCTGCAGTGGGGCTAGGATGAAGAACCCCTCCCCGTCATTGGTGCTGTGTAATGCCAGGTCCATTAATAACAACACGACAGTCCTTCGGGACTTCGTCATAGAACAAAAAGCAGACCTGGCGTGCGTGACTGAGACCTGGGTGCGGGACGGGGAGATGGTAGCTCTGTCCCAACTTGCCCCACCAGTGTTTTTGGTCCTACACCAATCACGGACTAAGGGGCGGGGGGGAGGAGTGGCAATGTTCATTCGGGAGGCTTATTCCTTCAGGGCACTCCCCACATTGGAGATTGCGGGCATGGAGTGTGTCGGCTTGGTGCTGGGGACCGAGGAGAGTCTGGCTATCTGGCTAGCGGCCTGCCGTCCCTGCTGGAGGCCATATCAGGCTGGACGCTGGAGCACCCTAGGCTTATACTCTTGGGTGACTTCAACGTCCATGCCAATGACGCGGCCTCCAGCCGGACTGCGGACCTGGTGTCATCTATGGCGGCACTGGGACTCTCCCAATTCGTATCGATTCCCACTCACCAGGCCGGGCACACACTCAATCTGATCTTCACTGTGGGGATTACAGTGGACCAGATTACTGCAAAGGCAGTACACCATGGTCGGACCACTATGCCCTGAAAGCTCGTCTAAATGTTCCACCCCACCCCTGTTTAGGCGGCAAGCAGATTTTAGCTCGCCCGCGGAGCCAAATGGACCCAGTACGGCTTCAAATGGCTCTGCAGGATCTGATGCCCCCTGGCGGCTCATTAGATGAGCTTGTGGAGGACTGGCATAGCCAACTCTCCACAGCCATTGATGAGATCGCTCGTCGGAGCCCTTTGCACGTGCGTTCTAGGCTTGCCCCCTGGTATATCCAGGAGTTGCGGCTGATGAAGCAAGAGCTAAGACGGCTAGAGAGACGGTGGCAGCGTGCCTGCGACGAAGCATCAAGAACATCCTATAGGACGTTTATGAGATCCTATGAGGTGGCAGTCAAGGCTGCTAAGAGAGAATTCTATGCAGCCACAGTTGTGTCTGCGAGCTCACGCCCAGCCCAATTGTTTAGAACAATTCGGTCTTTAACAGCTCTGCCACAAGGCAGACAAAATAGTAGGGAATTGGATATCGGCTGTGAGATTTTTGTGAGCTATTTCACGGACAAAGTCTTGGCGCTCCGCCACGACCTTCCCACCACAGTTGAAACAGTGAGCGAGCTCGAGACTCCATGCACATCTTTGACTTCAACCCTGGATCAATTCAGCCTGCTCAAGTTGACAGATTGCTCACGACCATACGTCAACCACGTGCATCCTGGACCCGTACCCTTTTGACTCACCCAGGATTATTCTCATCAACACCTATGTCCATTTCCCCTAGACCCACTTCCCTTGATTAATTGACAGTTAAGTAACACTTAAGCCTATTCACCTTACCCATTAGCCCTAACCGTCCAACATTTACAGGGTCTTCGAGCCTCTTCCCACCTTTCGTCCACCTCCAGTAAACCCATCAAGTTATTGTTTGATTGAGAGGGCGGTGGCGACACAGCTTCAGGGCTTCCTGGATGATGCTTCTGTCCTTGATCCACTCCAGTCCGGCTTCCGCCCGGGATATAGGATGGAGACGGCGCTAGTTGCCCTTACTGACGATCTCCGTAGGCATCTGGATCGAGGCGGTGTGGCGGCACTGTTGTTGTTAGATCTGTCGGCCACGTTTGATACGGTCGACCACCAGTTGCTGACTCACCGTCTCACTGACGTGGGGATTCAGGGGCTCACCCTTCAATGGCTTGCCTCTTTTCTCCAAGGTCGGGGACAAAGGGTGGCGATAGGGAAACCGCAGCCCCAGAGGCACCTACTTGAGTGTGGTGTGCCTCAGGGGGCGGTGCTTTCCCCGATGTTGTTTAACATCTACATGCGCCCCCTCGCCCAGATTGCCAGGAGTTATGGGTTGGGTTGTCATCAATACGCAGATGACACCCAGCTCTATCTGATGTTGGGCAGCCGGTCGGGTTCCGACCCAGAAGATCTGAACCAGGCGTTACAGGCAGTGGCTGGATGGCTCAGGCTGAGCCGGCTGAAGCTAAACCAAGTGAAGACGGAGGTCCTGTGCCTGAGTCGGAACGGTTCGGGGTTGGGGCTCCCTCTCCCGACCTTCGATGGGGCACCGTTGGTGCCAGCGCCAGAGGTTAGGAGTTTGGGAGTGCTCCTGGATCCCTCCTTAACTATGGAGGCCCAGGTGGCAGCCACTGCCAGATCTGCATTTTACCATCTTAGGCAGGGTTGGCAGGTGGTTCCCTTCCTCGACCGCGCTACAGTGATCCATGCGACGGTCACCTCAAGGCTGGACTACTGTAACGCTCTCTACATGGGGCTGCCTTTGTCACAGATCCGGAAGCTGCAGCTAGTGCAGAATGCGACAGCCAGGCTGTTGATGGGTTTCCCCAAATGGGAGCACATCCAGCCTGGGCTGAAAGCGCTGCACTGGCTGCCAATAGCATACCAGATTCACTTCGAAGTGCTGGTTCTTTCCTTTAAAGCCCTATATGACCCGAGGGACCGCCTTTCCCCTTACATACCCCCAAGAGCACTTCGGTCGGGGACGCAACATTGCCTGGTGATTCCAGGCCCCCGGAAGGTAAATCTTGCTGTGACCAGGGCCAGATTCTTCTCAGTGGCGCCCCCCACCTGGTGGAATGAGCTCCCGGAGGAGATCAGGGCCCTGCGGGACCTTATACAGTTCCGCAGGGTCTGCAAGGCAGAGGTCTTCTGCCAGGCTTTTATGTAGGGGCCGCCACTTCTACTACCACCACCACTAAAACAACGGGGTTGGGAGTGGTCCCCGAAAGAACGGCCATACATTTGCATGGCACTGATGCTGCTGGACTGGCTTGGACCATCGACAGGACAATTTCACCTAAGGAAATTATTGTTACCATCCTCAGATACCATTTATTTATTTATTTATTTTGAGATTTCTATCCCGCCCTACCCAGTGGCTCAGGGCGGCTAACAACAACATATAAATACTAAAACAATAAAATAATTTTACATACAATAAAAACTGGTGCTTCAATCTATACGATCTATACCATTTACAAAATGCTCGGCGACTTATTTGCTGCCTATGATCTTGATAATGAGAGCGTCCCAGCGCAAACAAACTAATCGGCCTTCATGGGGTCTGGTAGATGGATGATACAGCGGAGGTGGTGTAGCGATGGTGGTGGCGGCGGCTCCTACCCAAAGGCCTGGTGGAAGAGCTCCGTCAGGCCCATCTTGTCTGTATGGAGCACTTTATCTGTTTGTTGTGATTTAATGGTTTTTACTGTTTTATATTGTTTTATGTATGGGCTTATGCCCCTGTGTAAGCCGCCCTGAGCCCGTTCGCGGGGAGGGGGGGATAAAAATGCAAATAAATAAATAAATAAAACAAAATCATATCCTCTAAGGAGTTGGGTCTTCCCCCTGCAGTCTAACACTCTGACCTCTATGCTACAGTGACTGGATATCCAAAATCATATGTGCTTTGAACACAATTAGGCCCTTACCTATTTGTTCAAGGCACAGTGAAATGGATACTGTGACTTTCCAATGTAGAAATCATTCATTTGAATGGAGGCAGTAGATCTGCAAGTGGCTCTCCGATGGAATGAACAGAACAACTTTGGGAAGTAGAGGTGAAGGAAAGAAATCCTAATATTGGGGAGTGTCTAATGCAAAATTTGTTGAAGATTGTTACAATTTTCTAGGAATGTTGTTCCAGTCAGCTCAATCTGAGGACAATCCTGTGAATTACTACAAGGCACAAAGTATCAGGATAAGGAAAGAATGAGTAATCGTGCTGATATAACTGTATCTTAGGTTTTCATTTCCAATATTTTAACTCAGATACAAATAGCTTAGTGAATTAATATTAATATCAATACACAGTAAATTTGCCTCCTCTAGATATTATCTTAATATTGACTGAATTACTGGAAGGAACATACATCTGAAATTTTTAATGTTCCCAGAATAATATTTTATTTTACAGAGTATTAATGACAACGCTGTTTCCCTAGCAGGGACATCATAACTTTTCAGAGCTACAGGGCCATGTTTCTTCCCATTATTTAAAAAAAGGGGAGGCTTCTTGTCTTTCATAGTTTCAAGCCTATTTATAAACAAACAAAAACGGCTTAAGGTTATGTAAACAGATGGTGTTTTCCAGTGAAACAGATGACATGTTTAAAACAGGTTTAAAGTAATCAGAATTGTCAAAAGATACATTTTTGGTTTGATGAAAAAATAATTAAATTACAATTGGGAAAAAGTGTGATTAAAATGAAACACAACCCAACAAGGCAGACGGGAAACATTAATTGTCCTAATGTGAATCTGATCAGAACCTCCCCTTGCACCTGCACACACACCAGGTTAAGCTTAGTATTGTTTTTATTAATTGTTTATGGCAATCTGAGGTTTTAAACCTGCAGCATCATTTCCAGTGCTACCAGATACTTACATGGCACTGCTAAATAGAGTTATACCCTCCAAAGCCCATTGACTTAAAAGGACTTAGGACTCAAAAAATATGCATGATGTGTGTTGGTTCACAGGTGTGCAACCAGACTTGCAGTCAGATGTACATTGGGAGAACTTATCTTAAGCAATGCTTGTTTGCTCAGAAGAAGGAACTTCTTGTTTCCCTCCTGCACTGTTTTCTCCAGTGGAAACAGCAGTGGATGGCCTTAAACCTCTTCTCTGGTTACTATAGAAAGGACATGTGGAGTCAGAGAGGGGCTAAAAGCCCCTGCTGCTGTTTCTGCTGGCAAAAACAGGGCAGGAGGAAAACCAGAAGCTCCTTCTCCTCCTCTGTTGTGCTCCCTTGCAGCACTGAGCAAACAAGCACTGTTAAAGGTGAACTCCTCGAATGTAAGTCTGACTGCAAGTTGGGTTGCACACCTGTGGCATATTGTGCATCTTGGGCGTATTGTGCATTTTGGCTCTTAGAAGTCTATAATTATGTTCAGAACTCCACTGATAAAAGTATGTTGACTGGAGTGGGTTGCAGAGATCGTATCACTCCAGTCTTGGCCCATCTACACTGGCTCCCAATTTGCTTCCATGCCCAATTAAAGGGGCTGGTCTTGATATTTTTTGAGATGAGCATACATGAAAGATTGCCTACTCCCTTATGACCCCCCACCCACCCACTACTACAGTCATTTTTGGAGGCCCTGCTTTGGGTGCCTCCACCTTCTGAAATTAGGTGGGTGGCAACCTGGGACAGAGCCTTCTTAGCTGTTGCCCCAAAACCTTGGGACTCTACTCAGGGACATTCCTCTGCCCCTTTCTGTTGCCATCCTCTGCCAGCAGATGAAGACTTTTTTGTTTAGTTTGGTGTTGTAGGAATGCCTGCCCCATTACCTTAAATAATGTGCTGGGCTCTTCGTTAAGGTTGACACGAGTCACTACACGTCCAGAATCTTCTTCAACATCAAAGATACTTGCACTATAAGGGAACTGGACAACATCGACTTTATATCTCACTAGACTTGCTGGTGTCCCCTGCAAGAGAAACACATATTTCTATGGTATATGATATGTACTGTGGAAAAAATACGAAAGTATTTGAATACACCTCAACAGTTATTGTGTTGACATATTGGGCTTGGAATCCATGGTAAATCTCTGCTGACAGATTGAGAACTCCTGGGAACAGCAAGGGAGGCGAGTCAGAGGTCTGCAGCAGGAAGGGAGAAATGACAAAAATTGCCTCCTCTTCTAAAAGTTCTGAGGTAGTCAATCCTTCTCTTAAAAAAAAAAAGTTATACTGCATTTTACCTGTAACAGGTACTTCTGTATCTTCATATATATCAAAATATATTAAAGGAACATATTATGTGTCTATTTAGCTTATGTACAAAGTTAACAGAACGACAGTGTTTATCTGTTACGGAGATACTCAGGGCATTCTCCTGACAAATATGGCTATTCAGCATTCATCTGTACAGTTAATACTATCTCAACACAGTTTTGATTTTTTTTCATGCTAAAATTACCCTCAGTTTTCACAAGTTCAGCACAATCTTTTAGGTCTTCTTACCATATTTCAAGCTACAAGTGATCATATTGAGGAGTGCTTACAATCTCTTATCTTCATTGGTTGTAAACAGTGAGGCCAGAATTTAAGGAATTCCCTCAGTTGTAGGCAAACTTTTCCATATAAACACCAGAAATTCTATTTCTTTAGTCTAACACTTTACATTCTGTTGCTACATTTCCTCCTACTGAAATATGATATAGAGGTTCTGGATAACCACAACATTGTTCCTTTAAAACTTAACCTCTTCCGCTGCTAGTATATCTACTAAACAGTAGTTTACAAGAAAATAATGAAAGCATTTTCAAATATATCAGGCATACTATCATAGTCCATGACTCATGATTTGGGTTGTGGATTCTAAACCTTTAGCTGATAGAATTCACAATGACTTGGATTCAGAAGTAATGTCTCACATCATCCAAACCATGACTGAGAATATCAGGAAGGCACCGCATGCTCTTCATTCCTCTTTTCGCCCTTGCTTGCTACAATTTTGTCCCACTCTTCTTGAATTTTTATAGCAAAACATGTTTTGTCATTATACGTGATCATGCAAACTATGGTTTGTGCCTGACATTAAAGAGATGAGAAAAAAAAATATTTCCATGTGATAAGAAACGGGGGAGGGAAAGTCCATGACCTCAAATTTCTAAAACAAACAGTCAAATCATAGCATGACTTATAATGCACAGAAGTTTTCATAATATTTGTCTCTGGTGCCCATTTAGTGCCAAGCACAAATAACTAACTTAAGGGCATAATTATCAAATCGCTTACCCTGGTGTGCTCATATCCATACCACTGGGGTCTGATTCACACATTACTGAATACACGGGCCCCATTCCGTGTAAACATTCAGATGTGAATTGTCAGTAGTCAGTCCTCAATGTCCACATGCACCATGCCTAATTCAGAACCCCTCTCCACAAACATGAAGTTTCATGCAGTCTATATGATGTGAATTGGCCTTAAAGTCTTTCACAGGATGTAACTAGTTTATGTGCATTTAGATCCCCTTCAGGGATTTTTTTTCGAGGATTTTAACAGAAGAAGAAGAGAAGAAGAGATTGAATTTATACCCCACCATTCACTCGGTGCCTCAGAGCGGCTTACAAATGCCTTTCCTTCCCCTCCCCACAACAGACACCTAGGGTGGGGTTGAGAGAGCTCTTTCCAGAACTGTCCTTGAGAGAACAGCTCTGGCAGAACTATGGCTTGCCCAAGGTCATCCAGGAGCTGTAAGTGGAGGAGTGGGGAATCAAACCCAGTTCTACCAAATTAGAGTCTGCACACTTAACCACTACACCAAACAGCAGATGATGTTTCATAACAAACCTGCCAATTGTGTTAATAATCAACACATTTCCATTTCAAATGGATTCACAGAACAAAGATATTTTCCTCTGAACTAGTATGTAAGGTGACTTTACCCCATCATTTTAAGAATTCTTCTGAAAGTACTTCTGAGGGGTTTGATTGACAGAAATCATGTCTTGGAAAGTGAATATAACAAACATTTTCCAGAACACATTGATTATTGATCTTACCATGTAGAGATATACTTCGAGGTCATTTTCACAAAAGAAGAATCATGAGAGAAAGTGACCTTGTCAAAAACCGTCACATACAGACTTATGAAGTTTCACAGAACTAAATTTCCATTGTCAACCTGCATCCTTTTGAAGTACTGTGCCTCAAGAAAGAGAATTTATAAGCATGAAACTAAGCTGATAATTATTAAAATGTATCACCAGTTCAGCATATGTAACAGTTTTACACTGATAGATTCATGTTGGTAGTTGTGTTGCTCTGAAGCAGCAAAACAACGTTTGAGTCCAGTGGCACACTTCTTCAGATACAATAAAATGGAAATTACCAGTCCATACATATAGGTAGAGGGTGAGCAATAAATCAGTATAAAGCATTTGTTTCCTTCGCTATGTTTTCCCCCAGAGTTAAACCCCAACAAATGGTAACCTAAGCTTGTTATTCCTGTTTTTTGTTGTTGTTTAGTCACACAGTCGAGTCTGACTCTTCGTGACTCCATTGACCACATCATGCCAGGCCCTCCTGTCTTCCATCGTGCTCCAGAGTTTGCTTAATTTCATGTTCGCTGCCTCGATAACACTGTCTAACCATCTCATCCTTTGCTGTCCCCTTCTTCTTTGACCTTCAATCTTTCCCAGTCTTCTGCAGTGAGTGCTCCCTTCTCATTTGGTGGTCAAAGTATTTGAGCTTCAGCTTCAGTATCTGGCCTTCCAGGGAACAGTTAGGGTTGATTTCTTTTAGGATTGACTGATTTGACCTCCTTGCAGTCCAGGGGACTCTCAAGAGTCTTCTCCAGCACCATAGTTCAAAAGAATCTATTCTTTGGCGCTCGGCCTTCCTTATAGTCCAACTCTCACAGTCGTACAGTACTACTGGGAATACCATTGCTTGGACCATATGGACTTTTGTTGGCAGGGTGATGTCTCCACTTTTTATTATGCTGTCATGGTTTGCCATCGCTTTCCTCCCAAGGAGCAGGCGTCTTTTAATTTCATGACTGCAGTCACCATCTGCAGTAATCTTGGATCCCAGGAACATGAAGTCTGTCACTGTTAGTCCTTGAATATGTTAAACATCTTCATTATGCTGTATGCTAATTTATTGTTCACCCTCTTCCTATATATATATGGTCTGGTAATTTTCATTTCATTGTATCTGAAGAAGTGTTCATGCACATGAAAGCTTATACCTTGAATATAACTTAGTTGGTCTTAAAAGTGCCACTAGTTTTACACTGAGTTTTTAACATTATATCGGCCTCAGTCCTAACTATATTTTCTGTTGGTGGAAGTCTCTTCCAGCAGCTGAAACAAGAGTGGTATTTGCTGATTCTTCCCTTATACTGCAGTTGTTTGTTCTGTGGTGTGGGGGGTCCACCAATCTCTGGGGGCATGATTTTGGCAGGCTGCACTCAGGAAAGAGGCTGGAAAGTTCATCCTAAATAGGAACAATAGCCTTATATTTTAATATGTATAATTTGTATTAATGCTTGCTGAACTGTTATTTGTGGTAAGAAATTTTAGAAATATAGAAGGTTTGGGTTTAAAATGAACCAAATAGTTTATGAAATCCATATATATCTGTCTCTGCCCTTGCTAGCAAACAGGCTAGTCCTTTTTTCACTGAAGATGTAACACATTCCATTCCCAGGAAATTCCCAGGAAATCTCCACAGATGTGAGATTTGCCAATACCCCCAATTTCCTAGGCAATAAAATGTGTGGCCATTTAGGCAGCTGGCAGACTTCAATCCAAAAGACAATCTAACTTCCTGAGGTACAGGAGTTCACACACCCCATCTCAGCAAACATCAAAGGACAGTTTATTTCCCATGATTGGGGAACACCTGGAAGAAAACAATGACACTGTATTGATCCTGTAAAATGTGTACACTTTTGTTGTGTAAGACCAAGGAAAGGATGCAAATTTCCTGTAAGACAATTGCAACTTCTAAATGTTAATTTACAACTGTAATTTGATTCTTGTAATTTGATCTTTGGTATAAATACTGGTCAGATCCAACAGACTCTCGCTGACTCTTGGTAGGAGTCAGTCGGAGAGGCCACTCATTCTCTGCATGCCTTGGGTGGGGGAAAACTTTGTTTGCATGTTTGTTCTTCTATGCATTTACTATCAATGTTTAGGAAATAGGATTCAAGTTTTTTTCTATAATAAAGATAAGTTTTATTTTAAGAAGCGACCTTTCTGTGTCAGCGCTTAGTGGTTTCCAAACTTGCACCTTTCGCCTTTGGTAAGGAGGCATCACTTAGAAGATACACGAACTGAGGGGAGAGTGTGGGTGGCACGGGTAAACACGCTTTCACAGACACGTGCAGCCACACACATTTTTCTTACAACATTATTCACAGTAATGCTTCCAAGGGAACCACAAAACCATAAGGAAAATAAGAGAACATTGTGTTGTACATTCTGTCCACCCAAAAAAGCAAGTTGGAAGTTCTTTTTCCTTTTGCCCAATCATCAAAATCTAACATGTGAAAAGGCACTGAAGCTTCATTGAATTCATGCAAACTGTCTATGAGGCTCAAATGGAAGTTCAGAAAACAATCTATGAAATTCCAGACACTGATTCTGATTTTTGAAATAAATGTAAATGTTGATTTTACTTTCAGTAGTATATTATTTGTACTATTTTTCTTTTTTTTAAGTACACTGGTAAAAAAAAAATTAAAAAATTCATTCTTCATTATACACATGATATATTATTAGTCTCCATATATTTAATCTATTTGGATACTCCTTTTTTTTACAAAAATAGTTAACTTTTACAAAAATAATTAACTTTTACAAAAATAGTGACTTATCCACTCCAGTATGCTAAGTGCAACTTTCTTACAGTGGCCAGCAAAAATTAAGCATGCAACAGTAATAGCTAAATAAATAACAGTAACGAAAGCTGTAAACTTGTTAAGTATTTCTTCAACATAATCAAGTAAACAGAGCTTTGATAACAAAGAAAACTGAAGTCCTAGATCCACCAAAATCAGTCCTGTTTCCATTTGCCGAAATTGTCCTGCGTGGACATCTCTACCACATATGGATAAAGGTAGCATTTTTAGCTCCAATGTGCCAACACTTCCCACCTAAAATTTCATAGATTTTTGATAACTTATTAAGGGATAAATGCCATTAATTAGCCATATTTATTGAATTTTCACACACTGTTAGGCAAATAGAAAAAAATGTACCATGTTGAAAATAAATTCCACACCAATAAATTAATTGCACGTTTTAATTCTCTGGACCATTTTTGCATATACTTTTTAACTGGTCTGCTATGCAACCATGTCTTAAAGTATTAAACAATTGAGAATGATTTCTTATCCTCCTGTAATATTTTCTCAAAGTGCTTCTTTTTTCTTAATATAAAGCCTCCTCTTATTTCTTCTTCTGCTTATCTCAAATAGAGTTTCATAAGAAGCAAACACATTACTGATTATAAAACAACCATGTCTTAAACATACCATTTTACCCAACTCATTGAAACTATTTGCATTGAGTCTGAACAACTTCTCCCTTATAACAGAATAAGAGGAGATACTGACAGGGCCAGTTGTGGTCCATTTTGCCACATTTATTACATATATATGATGTAATTTATCAACAGCAATTAAAACCATCATCAGATTAAAATTAGGATAGTGATCTTAAAACTTCCTAAAAGTTTAAAACTTCAATGACACAAAAACATTAGTGGCATAAAAAGAGGACAGCTAAAATCTCCATTTCACAGTGGTTAAAAAAACCCTTGAGAAACTAAAACTGTGGCCCCAGTCACATGGGCAGGAAAATGCGGGGGGGGGGAGCGTGGCTTTTTGCCCCGGAGCAAAATAACACGCGGCTGCGCAATCAGACATCCAATCAAGGGGGGAGGTGCCAATCACAGGACAATCCTGTGGCGTGGCAAAGAAGCGGCCTCTCTAGCAAAAGGCTCTGCGGGTTTAACCCCTTTCAGGGCTGCAGAGGAATGCAAACTGTGTCCTCCGTCCAGTCCCCTCCAGGAGGAGCTTCAGCTGGGCCGCCCTCCCGCCACGCCCCCCTGCATCTCCCCCTCTGCCGCCCGGTGCAGAGAGTTCCTCTGGAGCAGGCCGAGCCAGGAGTGGGGGAGGTACAGAAAAGAGGAGGGGGCTGTGTTGTTTGTTTTTAAACAAAGTGTGCGCATGCACCGTTGGGTGCTTGTGCGCATCCCGTGGAGACTTGGAAAAAAAACCCTTTTAGCGACGGGACATGGGCGGGTGCCGGATGCCACAAGCTACCACCGGAAACGCGATCAGGCGCCCGCCATTGCCCCACGGTTTCCGGAAACTAGTACCTCGGAGGTACTAGTTTTTTACCCCGCATCTTCGGAAGGAAGCCTCGGGTTCGCCACGGGAGCTCTACGCTTCCCAGATGTGGCGCTGTGATCGTGCCCGGAAAATCAGCCTATCTTCCATCTTTGTAGCGTGGCTAATGCTTTGTGTGACCGCAGCCTGTATTTGTCTAACATCTAAAAGACTGTACATTCAGAACCATGCAAGACTGCTGGAAGATATTCAGAGCCTGGGCATGGCTTCTGTTAAAGCCCTCTTTGTGGTGCTCACGGAATTATAATTCCTGCTTCTGTGTGGGTAGGACAATGGTGTTTTTTCATCTTTTGCTGTTCACTGCTGTCTTTGGGAGCAAACTCATTGTTGTACTCATTGTTGTACTTATTGATGACAAGCTTATCTGGATATGTGATCAATAACAGCGATGATATTTTTGCGTCATGTTAGTAAATACAGTTTAAAGTTACCAATCATTTTAATGAAAATGTCAGTGAAGATTGGTATTTGATGTTTTGTCTTATTAAGAACAATGTAAGCATTTAAATGGAATTTGGTTGCCTTTAGATAATGTCTGCATTTTGTTTCTTTTGCAAAACTGCTCATGCATTTTTGAATAGAATTATATGGAGTATGAACATACATTCACTCTGACTACACTGTAAGGATGTATAGTTCATAGCCTGTAAGGATATAACTTACCCTCTACCCACCAACACTTATATTAATACTAATAAGTAAAGGTAAAGGTTCCCTTGCTCGAAAGCCAGTCGAGTTCGACTCTAGGGTTGCGGTGCTCATCTCCGTTTCAAAGCCGAAGAGCCAGCGCTGTCCGAAGACGTTTCCATGGTCATGTGGCCGGCATGACTAAACACCAAGGCGCACGGAACGCTGTTACCTTCCCACCAAAGTGTACCTATTTATCTACTTGCAATTTCTTGCTTTCGAACTGCTAGGTTGGCAGGAGCTGGAACTAGAGATGGGAGCTCACTCCATCATGCGGCACCCGGGTCTTGAACTGCTGAACTACTGACCTTCTACAGCTTGCAGTTCAGCGTCTTAACCACTTGAGCCACTTGAGCCACCGCAGATCAATTAATTAATTAATTAATTAATACTAATACCCATAGAGAAAAAAGTGTATGCATCATGGTTGGCTACACAATGAAGTATGCTCTTTGACCCACACAAGCATTAATTTAAACACCAACATATTTCTTAATAAGACAGAATAGCAAATAAGGCAGAACTAAGAAGTCATAATGGCCATTGTGGTTACAGTTAGCATATAATTTGTACTTGAATGAGAAAGGCAAGTTTAAACAAGAAAAGGAACCGCTTGCCCTCACCAAGAGTCATAGAAACTAGCTTCAGCTCATGGCAATAATAGGCATTTGTATGACAACACAAATCATAAGGATTGGGACTTACAGATTTTGAGGCTTTCATTAAGTGCAATCAAGCTGTAAGTTTTTACAGGTTAGTTGCAGCCTGTTGGTTGGGGTCGAGCATTAATTAAAAGCACCTGGTGGCCTTGACCAGCTGGCATAGGATGCTTTTATCTGGTTGCCAGCTAGCAATGGGGGCTAACACAGGAGGCTAGCTATCAGGATGGCGGCGATATAGAGAAGACTCGGATCAAAGCCGGGGGGGGGGGCTTCAAGCAGAATACCAAGTACTGTTCCTGTCAGAATGGACTCTCTTTCTTAAGCCTTTGGGTGAGACAGCCAAGTTCTAAGATTACCCCCACAGAGGGAAGCCTGCAAGCATTTAGTGATTCAGAGACTCGGCCTCTACCCAGCACAAGTATAGTGTTGTTGTTGTTTTGCCAATGCTATGATTTGTGAGTGGTTTCTGCCCAGCAACCACTCTTCATTATTTGAATGATTTGAATAAATGAGGAGAGACTTCTTTTTATCTGCTGTGTCAGGAGTACTTGCTGAACATCTACGTACATCCTCAAAGGGAACCCAGAAGCTAAAAAGCCTTAACAAAGGACCAGGACCTGGTGAGATCCCTGAGTTCAGCGCCTGAGAACAGGAGAGGGGTTGTCCTGGGTCCAGACATAAATCCATTGGTGGATCTGCCAATATTTCCTCAAAAGGAATTTCTATGTGAAAGGCGTGGTGTGAGATGATGGAGGCAGAATGAAGTGAGGCCAACTAATGACCATTTGCAGTGAGAAATATGACGTGTGCCCCCCCTTCTGTCAGTACTGAAAATGCTGGAACCCACATTTAAGTGTGTCCCAAAGAGATACTACTGTAGCACTGTTAGAATGCTACATGCTATTCAAGTTCAAGTTCAAAACCTTTATTGGCATAGATCATAATCATACAGTCGCTACATGGTATTCAAAGAAAAATCTTACTACAATTTACTAGGGATGGCTGAAGAGTGTCTGTTGTTAACAGTAACACAGAGACAATGTCATCAGTGGGCATGACAGTCTGGGCATATAAATTATCACCGGGGAGGTTAAAACTCTGAAATCTAATCAAAGTTGATTTATGTTCATCGTTGTACCTCAAGGGAACAATATAATGGCAATGTAAGCTGCTTTGGGTCAGTATTTGGGAGAAAGGTGAGCCTATAAATTGTGAACAAACAAAATGTAGATCTACTTGCAAATAACAACTTCATATTTAACTATTATTTATTTAGAAGCCCTTGTGAATAAATACAAAAAAGTGTAAAAATCCAGATGGGAAATTAGCTTCAATAAGATAATGAAGCATTTTTCTGTCACTTCTGTCTTATTTAAATCCTCTCGGAATAAGTACTATAATCTGTGCTGCTTCATCACTGTCACATCCTGTCATCCCTACTGAAACAGAATGTGCCCTGCCTGAAGTTGTATGCTTCTTGTGTCACCAAATGAGACTTCAGATGATCAAGGGTCTGTCAGCAACAGAAGCAACAAGGGGACTTCTGTCTATTATCGATATATCCGAATAAGAATGCAGAGAAGGACATACTGGAATTGTTGTACCAACAGATTTGTAAAGCATTGGTACAGGATCACTAGTGTACACACTGATGGCTCTATATTAAAGATATGGTAGGTAAGTAATAGCTGGTAAGAACATAAAAACATAAGAAAAGCCAATGTTGGATCAGGCCAATGGCCTATCCAGTCCAACACTCTGTCACATAGTGGCCAAAAATACCAGGTGCCATCAGGAGGTCCACCAGTGGGGCCAGGACATTAGAAGCCCTCCCACTGTAGCTCCCCCCCCAAGCACACACAAAAAAGGTTAAGTTGGTGACAGTAGTTTCCTATTTCTTTTTCTCCCTAAAAAAGCTTTATGTCTTATGCCATTTTGAAAACCCAATCCAAGCTATTGCTGGGTATTATAAACCAAAGCTGATCACAGGGCACACTTTTGGCAGATGAATTACCACAATACATCCTAGAAATGGGAACTACCGGAGTGAAATAATAACTCAAGCAATACCACACATGTTTTTTCTAGTCATTCCCTGTTCAGTGGCTCTCATTTCAACTGCTTATTTCCCCATGGGGAAGCTTTGCTGTAAACACATTCTATATCTAACTACAGCTTGAGATGTTTTAGCTTCTATGAAGTGTTACACCTTTTATTGCACTTGAAGGTGTAACTGAGATGCAAAGGGAGTTCATATCATGAAGGAATGACAATGGGATACTTGCCTAGCAAATCATTACTTCACAACCATCTCACATCTTCATATGTCAAACATACAAAAAAGAAGTCTTCGAATAGCAGACCCATTTAGAGTTGAGTTGATTCTGCCGCCCATCCTGTTCCTTAAATGTTCCACAGTTTCACTCTGCCCTGTGTGTCACTCCTTCCTCAATGCTGAATTAACTTGGAGAATTTCTAAAATGAATGCTGCAATTGAAGTATGTTCAGTTTATAGCAACTTGCAGCTCATTTGCCTCTTTCCTTTCATTACAACACATGTGCATGTCCACACGGATTAATTAATTTGCAAGACAGCAGTCAATATTTAAATTAAAGTTCTTTTTATGCAGTATCAGTAAAATACTCAAAGCATCTTGAGACAATTATTCTTCTCTTCATTTTATCAATGCACTTATGTGCATTACTAAGGAAAGACATTGATGAACTGAAGGAACTAAAAGCCACGGTGGAATGCACGCATCCTATTCCCCATAGAAAAACTGATGTGAAAACAAAATGAAAAATGGAAGATGCCTAGCGTATCAATTCCACTCCTGAAATAAGACAATGTAATTTAGAATCATAGAATCATAGAATGTTAGAGTTGGAAGGGACCTTGCCAGGGTCGTAGCTAACCCCTTCCTTGTGGGAGGCCCTGGAAAAAGTGGTGGGGCCGGAGTGTGTACGCGCGCACTGCACGGCGGCAAATCTCTTCTCCCCCCCACCTGGCCCGGCCTGGCCCTGCTTCGGCTGGCGTGCCGATTGATGTGCTGGGTCTAACCTCGCCTCGGCAGAAGAGGGGCTTTTATAGACCTGCCGGGCGAGCCCGCGCACAAAAGCAGGAGCCCTCCGAGCGCGGAAGATGACGTGGGGCCGGGCTTCGCCTTCGGAGCGGCGTGCTTGGACGGCCCCTCTTACCCGGGCGGGACCTCCCTTTGGAGGCTGTATTGTGGCCATGCCCCGGAACACCCCCGCTGCCGACCCGCTGGACTCGCCCCGCTGCCGCTGGCCGGCTGGGGAGGGGGGCGCGCGCGCCGCCTGCAAAGCAATCCGGAGAGCAGAAGGAGGGAGAGAGAGGAGGGATGCAGCCCCCGCCGCCACTGCCGAGCCGCTCCCGGAGCAGCCAGACGCCCAGCAGCCTGCGAGATGCCAGAGGTGGCGATGGGCGGGGGGGAGCAGAGGATCGGGAGGGGCCCCGCAAAACCAGCGGGGGAGGGTGGGCCCTGTGGGCCCCACGCAGGCTACAGGCCTGGACCTTGTAGGTCATCTAGTCCAACCCCCTGCGCTCTGTAGGAGCACAGCCGAAAGATAGCCCTACAACATACCCGAAAGATGGTCATCCAACCTCCACTTGAAAACGTCCAGCGGAGAAGCATCCACCACCTCCCAAGGCAGTCTGTTCCACTGCTCAACCACTCTTACAGTTAGGAAGTTTCTCCTGATATTTAGCCAGTAACGACTCCCTTGTAATTTCCACCCATTACATCTAGTCTTGCAAACCAGAGCAAGAGAGAATATATCTGCTCCATCTTCTACATGACAGCCCTTCAGATATTTGAAGACTGCAATCATGTCCCCTCTAAGCCTTCTCTTTCCCAGGCTAGACATACCCAACTCTTTCAGCCTTTCCTTGTAAGACTTGGATTCACTATCCTGGTTGCCCTCTTCTGGACACGCTCGAGCTTGTCAACATCCTTCCTAAAATGTGGTGCGCGAAACTGGACACAGTACTCCAGGTGAGGCCTGATCATAGCAGAATAGAATGGAACTACCACCTCCCGTGATCTGGACTCTGAAATCTGAACTCTGAAATCAGGTGCAGAATTCTTATGAGGGGTTTTTCAGAAGGTTCCCCAGATCCAATATCACACTAGATGTGTTAATAAAGGTTTGAGACCAGCATCCAGGATTACCACTCTTCCCTGTCACAAGATCATAGAGCAACTGACCCTTTTAATACTACCTTTTGAACTTCTCTGGAGTATGCTCTCTTGACTTGGCTTCTGTAAGGCACCTGGGCATATGGCTGAGTCACATTATTTACATGATAAGCAGGAAAAACACACCACACAAAGTGGTCTGTTTTGCTAGGTCAGGAGTCTTTCTGTTGAGGAAAAGGTCTTGCCATAACAGAATGAGACCCCTCGCTCCAGTCCAATGACTTTCTTCCTGCTATACATGATTGTTAGACCTCACTATAACAGGTCTAGTAAAATGCCACCTCATTGACTGAGAAAGAAGTATAATGCATCATAAACGCCTGCATTCTGAAGAAGTCAGCAGTGACTCACATAAGCTCACCCTGCCACAAATTTTGTAAGGTGCTACTTGACTCTTGCTCTTATCTACTGCTATGGACAGACTAAAACAGACAAATACATGAGATATTCTATTCCCTGTGAGTTTAACTGCAGAAAGACAACTCAAAGAGTAAAAGAGCCAACTTCTATTGCACATGTGAAAGATAAAAGAGATAAGGATGGAAGCAAGTACAGTAACCTTTCCTCTTTAGTGCATTCAGTTAATGTTAAGTTCTGTCAGGTGTCCAGGTAGTATCACTCTAAAACTAGCTGTGATTTTCTAAACATTCTGTGGGTGAAATCACTCACGTGATATGACTTAGAGCAAAACTAGAAGTGACAGTGTATCTGGGTCTGACCCAGGGACATTGCTGGCATTTTAAAGCCTAATGCTGTCCCTACACAAATACCATGAGGAGTCATGACTGAATGTTCCCGCAGCAGGATAAGGTAATCTTGTTTCCCACACCCAGCCCTTTTCAAGGTCTAAAATGGCAGTGCCCCCTCAGTGTTTCAGTACTTGAAAAGCTGGGGAGGACAAGAACCAAATGCTAGAGGTGGCAGCGGCTACAAGCATGGACGGCTTCAAGAGGGAATTGGATAAACATATTGAGCAGAGGTCCATGAGTGACTATTAGCCACAATGTATAGATAGGAATGCTCAGTCTGGGACAAGTGATGCACTGTATTCTTGGTGCTTGGGGGGGGGGCAGGCAACAATGGGATGGCTTCTAGTGTCCTGGCCCCACTGATGGGCCTCCTGGTGGCACCTGGTATTTTTGGCCACTATGTGACAGAGTGTAGGAGTGAATGGACCATTGGCCTGATCCAACATTGGCTTCTCTTATGTTCTTAAAATTGGGGAGTTGGAATGTTTGGTGTTGGAGGAAAACGTAGAGATTGTGGGTATTTCAGAAACTTGGTGGGAGGAGGAAAATTAGTGAGATATGGTGATTCCTGGTTAGAAATTATATTGGAAGGATGGGGGAGGGATGGTTGGAGGTGGGGTGGCTCTGTATGTCAGAAGGGGTATACAGTCCAGTAAGATTGAGAAGGTAAGAGAATTGGATTCACTTCTGGAAATGCTATGGGTCAAAATAGTGGATCCAAAAGGAAGCTTAACACTGAGAGTTAGTTATCGCCCACCAGATCAAAAGATAGAGGATTATAAAATGATGAATGAATTAAAGATAGCAGCTAGATGAAATAACTGTGTCATAATAGCTAATTTTTACCACCCACACATTGATTGGGTCAATATGTGTTCGAGTCGGGAAAAAGAGATTGAGTTTCTAGACACTCTCAATGACTGTGCTATGGTGCAGATGCTCACAGAACCTACTAGGGGAGAGGCAATCCTGGATTTGGTCCTATGTAACGCCCAAGACCTGGTGAGAGATGTAAAAGTGATTGCATTGTTTGGGAACAGTGACCATTACAGGCCAGTCAGTCTGACATTGATACAGGGTAAGTTGGTGGAACCTGTTATTAAGGAGAGAATTAGTAGGCACATTGATGGAAAAAAAACTATTGAGGCAGACTCAGCATGGGTTCTGTAAAGGAAGGTCTTGTCTCACTAACCTGTTAGTGTTCATTGAGGGGGTGAACAAACATGGGACAAGGGGGACCCAATAGATGTTGTCTACCTTGACTTCCAGAAACCTTTTGATAAAGTTCCTCATCAAAGGCTCCTAAATAAGCTCAATAGTCATGGGATAAAAGGACAAGTTCTCTTGTGGATCAAAAACTGGCTATTAATAGGAAACAGAGAGTGAGTATAAATGGGAAATTTTCTCAGTGGAAGGTGGTAAGCAGTAGGATACCGCAGGGCTCAGTACTAGGTCTGATGTTTTTTAACTTGTTAATTAATGATTTGGAGTTGGGAGTAAGCAGTGAAATGGCTAAATTTTCGGATGACACAAAATTGTTCAAGGTGGTGAAAAGCAGGGAGGATTGTGAGGCACTCCAAAGGGATCTGTTGAGGATGGGTGAGTGGGTGCCAACATGGCAAATGGGTTCAATGTGGTCAAGTGCAAAGTGATGCACATCAGGGACATAAATCCTAACTATAAATAGACGTTGATGGGGTCTGAACTGGCAGAGACTGACCAAGAGAGAGTTGTAGTAGATAACTCAATGAAAATGTCAAAAAAGTATGTGACTGCAATAAAAAAAGGCCAACGCTATGCCGTGAATTATTAGGAAGGGAATTGAAAACAACCCAGCCAGTATCATAATGCCCCTGTATAAATCGATGGTGCGACCTCATTTGGAATACCGTGGGTAATTCTGGTCACCATACCTCAGAAAGGATATTATAGCACTGGGAAAAGGTGCAGAAAAGGGCAATTAGAATGATAAAAGGGTTGGAACACTTTCCTTATGAAGAAAGGTTAAAGCGCTTGGGGCTATTTTGCTTGGAGAAATGACTACTGAAGGGTGACATGATAGAGGTTTACAAGATTATGCATGGGATAGAGCAAGTAGAGAAAGAAGTATTTTTCTCCCATTTTCACAGTACAAGAACTCGTGGGCACTCAATGAAATTGCTGAGCAGTCAGGTTAGAATGGATAAAAGGAAGTACTTCTTCACCCAAGGAGTGATTAACACATGGAATTCACTGCCACAGGGGGTGGTGGAAGCTACAAGCATGGATGGTTTCAAGAGGGAACAGGATAAACATATGGAGCAGAGGTCCATCAGTGGCTATTAGCCACAAGGTACAGATAGGAACTCTGGGTCTGGGGCAAGTGCTATTCTAAATTCTTAGTGCTGGGGGGGTGCAACAGTGGGAAGGCTTCTAGTTTCCTGGCCCCACTGGTGGACCTCCTGATGGCACCCAGTATTTTTGGCCACTGTGTGACTGGATGGGCCATTGGCCTGATCTTACACTGGCTTCTCTTATGTTCTTACGTGAACTAATTGTCCTGCCACACTCTTGGCATTTTAAATGCCCAGCATTAGGCTTTAAAATGGCAGCAGCATTTTTGGGTTGGACCCAGAGACTCAATCACTAGTTTGGCTAGGGTTGTCATTCCTCAGTTGGGGTGGGGAATCTCCTGGTTTTGCAGGCTCCTGCCCACTGCTGGCCAGCTGGCCGGTGGGAGGAAATCCCCCCAAACAGCGATGTCACTGGAAATAAATGTGACATGCCTACATCACCCAGAAGTGAGGTACGCATGTTGGTGATGTTGGTTTTTTTGGGGCAAAACCCTATGATTCGAGGTTGATTTTACCCTACAGTTTTGCCCAAAATCTAGAGTGTCGCTCGTGCCTACATCACATCCGGATGGCTTAGGCATGTTGTGTGATGCTTCTGGATCCCAGAATTTCCCCCCAATCCCCCTGTTGGCATTTCCAATGGACTTGGCAACCCTAAGTTTGGTCCTTAGATATTGTGTTATCTAGAAAAATTCTGAATATTCTGTTTGTTTTGATGGACCCCCAGGTCTCTCTCTCACTTCCATTAAAATCCAGGGGAGCTGTGGACAAGATTATTCAGTGTCTGAACAGGGTGTAAGGGATTGGTAAACAAACTGAAATTCAATCTAGACAAAACAGAGGTGCTGTGGATTGGGTGCAAAAGAGATCCGGGAATAGGTATTTGGTCAGAACAGTATGGGGCTGTTCCCCCTCTCTCACAGTGAACATGTTAATCACGTCTTGTGAAAATTACATTGGCTGCCATGGCCAAATAAATGGGTACCCCAAAAATGCTGGAGGGTACCTTTAAGACTCTAAATGGTATGTATCCAGAGTTCCTGGTAGACCGCCTCTACCTGTTTATACTGACTCATGGTCTAAGGTCAGCCGAGGAAGCTTTCCTATGGTAATTCCCAGTAAAGGAAATTAAATCATTGGGAATCCAATTAAGATTTTCTTAGTGATTGCCTCTACTTTATGTAACACACTTCCTATAGCTCTGCAGATCGTTCCTTAGAGGCCTTCCTGTGCAGATTAATTTTTAAAAATGGAAGGTTTAAATTTTTATTTCTTTGTTTTTTAGAATGGTTTTAATGTTTGCTGATTGTTATTTGTTTTGGTGTAGAGGTTAAGAGCGGCGGACTCTAATCTGGAGAACCAGGTTTGATTCCCCTGTCCTACACATGCAGCTGCTGGGTATCCTTGGGTTAATCACAAGTTCTCTCAGAGCTGCTCTCTCAAAACCAGTTGTCTCAGAGTTCTCTCAGCCCTACCTACCTCACAGGGTGACTGTTGTGGGGAGAAGAAGGGAAGGAAATTGTAAGCCGCTCTGAGACTCTGAGTTAAGGGTGGGGTATAAATCCAATCTCTTCTTCTTATAGTGCTTTTATATGTCTTTTGAATTGTTTGTAAGCCATGCTGGATGCTTATTTTAAACAGACAGATGGGACGTAGTAATGACATTCCCCTCAGCAAAATCTGAATCCTTCCCTCCAGCATAAAAAGCATCCTTCCAACAAGTGTCCCCTTTTCTTCCTGAAGAACCACTTAAATTGAAGGAAGGCTTCTGAGACTGGAATAAGGCTCCAGACTTTACTGAGCAGAGTGATAGGGCACAGGCCAGTGTAAGGTTTCAACAGCAGGCACATTCTGACTGCCTACTGGGACACACTAGGAGGCATACCATTTCTCAGTGCATGTTGCATGTTACAGCTGTCTCTCCTCTGGGTTGCCAAATCTAATGCCATAATCTACCCAAAGTCAGAACATCAATTACTGAAGTATGTAATTTTTAAGACCTTCAGATTCTTGCAAGCATAAGGAATCCCAATGAGATCTGAATTCACAAAGATGATTATATGCTTAATGTCAGGAGGAAACATGATTTAATAACGTTTCCTCAAAATATGATTAGCAAGAAATTACTCAAATCCACATAATTTGTTTCAGAATAATTACAATCGCATTCTGTCCCAATGACTAAAACCTACAATTATCATTAAACATCTGCACATTAGGTAATATACTATTAAGTAGTATGAAAACATTAGTTCTGATGAAACTACTCATCTATATATCTAATTCCCAACATGCCCCCTATGTGTGGATACTTATTTCCACAGATCTGGGGGACATGGAGGGTCAACAGATATTCGTGCACACTTGGGGCACTCCCCAGGAGTAAAGAAAAATCTGACATGTTTTTAAAAATATACGGGGATACCTAAATCCCCCCAAAAGTAAACTGTATTCTCTGCACATGTGCAGAAAATGGATTTACTGTTGGGAACTGTTGGTGGAGATGAGCCGCACAGGGCTCCTTGCCACTGTTGGAGGGGGAAGAGAAGCCTTGGTGGGGCCGGCGGATGGGAGCCACACAGGGCTTGCTACAACCATAGTTGTTGGGGGGGGAGTCTTGATGGGCTTGCCAGTTGGGGGGGGGACCTTTTTAAAATCTAAATTTAGCCACAATGTGTGGTGGTTTGCCAAGTCCTGCCTGCACTGCCTTCTCCTCCAGTGTGCTGGTCCAGTGCTGCCTTCTCCAGCCTGCTGGTGTGGGGAAAAACTTGGGCAGGCGGGCGGGTAGATGGCATGGCACTGAAAGCCACTGAGTGCACAGAAGCAGCACAGAAGGGAGGCTCAGAAAGCCCCAAGAATTCATATGCAGTGTGGGTGCAGCACATAGGGGAAGACGAGGAGGGGGGATGCCCAAGGTAAGAAAAGCAGCTGAAGACCTCTGGAGGGGAGGACCAGCGGGCACTTGCGAGCCACCCTTCCTTCTTCTCCCCACTCCTTCCTGGGCTGATCAAAGTGTTTAGAGTGCTACAGTAACACGGCTGGGCTGAGACATACCCAAGCGGCTGACAGTGCCTCAAGAGCCAGCTTCAAGAGCGAGTACCCCTCTGACATTTCCCAGGGGCAAACGGCTTCTCCTCGGGCCCTTCCTCCTTGGACCTCCTTTCTGTCTTGAAGGAGGGGGGGGAAAGCAGAAGGCTCCAGAGATGGCCAGCTGGTAGGGAGGTTGGCGATCGGGGGGGGGGTTATTAACGTGAGGAAAGGAATGACCCCCCCTCCCCATGAATATCACGGATCCCTACTTCTTGTATTCTATGATTTCTGAAAAGAACATAACAATATTATTCCTATTGACAACATTGAAATTGATTAGCGGCTTACAAACTCCTTTCCCTTCCCCTCCCCTCCCCACAACAGACACCCTGTGAGGTATGTGGGGCTGAGAGAGCTCTGATAGAAACTGCTCTTTTCAAAGAACAGCTCTTATCAGAACTAGTGGAGGAGTGGGGAATCAGACCCGGTCCTCCCAGATTAGAGTCTGCGCACTTAACCACTACACCAAACTGGCTCTGGTTTAGCATTAGCTTTCATTATTCATTTCACTAGCATTAACTTTCATTATTCATCACTTTCATTATCCTTTGGTATTGTTTTAAATCATCCCAAATGCCAGCTTGCTTCTGTTGTGAACATCAAAAATTTTAGAGGCTTAGGCTAAACTTTCATACATTGTGGCTTTCATAGAGGGCCACAGCCAAGATGGGGCCAGTGTGCACACTGGTCTATCTGGTGTACTGTAAGGACTTGTTCTTTTAAAAAGAAGCTTTGCCATTTTGGGCAATTTTATTTAAAGAATGAGAACTTCTTTTTAGGACTGGAAAAATCTGTGTTTGTTTGTGTGTTTTCAAGGTGGTGGATTCCTGCGCCCCTCACCCTAACTCCACCTATCTGACTTGTAGCCCTGTAAGCAGCCCTGAGTCAGAACTATGTTTTTAGGTCACCTGCATGATTTCTTGGGCCATATACTATCTGAGATGGTGAGAAGGAACCCATGTTTGATATTAAAAATGAGAAACTGAGATCAGGCTGCAGGCTACAGAAAATGCGACTCACTCAGAAGGAAGTATACACTTCCTCGACAAGTCCTATTCTTTGACTGCCTGAGGGCTCATCAAAATTCAGACCATGTATAAATATAATGGTTTGCTAGAAAATAATTGACTTTTTAGGACCATCCAGGAATCTGCCTTATAATGCAGAGTTCCCTGGATACATAATCACAAGTGAGGCCGACCATCAGCCATCTCCTAGCCTTTGTTAATCAGGATTGCAATTCAGGTAATTCAATCACAGAACCAAGGAGAGCCACCACGTCATTACCCAGCCGTTGTCCAACAGGCCTGAGCTGGTGAGCTCTCAGGTAACCTAATCACCTCAGGTTGACTTTCCTTATACTGTCCCCCTATAGTAAATAGTTCACCATGCCCATATTTGGGGTTCTTTGTACTTTCCTGTGATGGAACGGTTCTGCTGTGGACTGCAGGCCCTGTTTCTACCCTGCCCTCCTGGGCTTTCCGAACACCTGGAGGGGCTTTTATGTCTCTCCGTTCAACTGCCGCCATCACCTGACCTTTGTAGAAATTGCCCACGGGGATGGTCAGGACTCCTAGCTTCCCTTCCAAGTTCTGAGGACTTGCCTCTGTGTTTCCCACTACCCAGCACCTGTTCACCATGGGGACAGCTTACTGCTTGTGCACCACTGGAGGAATAGCCACTTGCCAAATGACTGTCCTCCCCTTCCTCCTGGCGCTCCTGTGGAGGACTATGTGGCACAGAGAACCACTACCAGGATCAAAAGTTACAAAGTATTTATTAAAAAGAAAACAATCACAAGTATATCACAACATGCCCTATCAGATGTTAAATATAAGGCAGGCTCCTTACAGATTTTTACAGGAGTGCCATATCTTCAAGCCTCCTTCAGGTGCACAGGCCAGCACATAGCAATGGCCGCCTCCTCCAGACCTCAGTTAAGAGTTCTGTCTGCTTTGATGGAATCTGCAAAAAAGAGCACTTCCTCCTTGCTCCCAGGAGTTTTATCCTTTCTCTTTCTGCATCCACTGACCATATGGGTCAAAAAAGCTTTTCCTGAAGTCTCCAGGAGTTTCTTCCTTCTAGTATTTAATACTTCCAAATCTCTGTTCCCTGCTTGGGGAGGGGGGCTTGACCATCCCATTTTCTAGCTAGACCCATTAGCATTTCTTAAGAGGTAACTGAGGTGAGGTTGAAAAGCATCCCTCTTACCTGTTCTCTGCCTAGAGAGAAAAACTTTTAAAACTCAGAGTGAAGGTTTTGTGCAGTTCAAACCTCCAAAGAAAAAAATGCATTTCTTCACACCTCCACTCCCCTGAGATTCAAATCTTCAAATAAGATTCAGAATTTCTAACCTAAATCCTGTCCCATCTCAGCAGAGTCATCATCCTTACCTGGACTGGACTGTCATCCATCATTTCATCCCCCTTTCCCAGGTCCCCCCCCCAATAAACAGCAGCTCATACGAAGCTAAGGCTTATGAAAAGCTTTTGCAACTCTTCATTGTACTGCCTTGTGTTGTCATCATTGCCTTTCCATTTTTCCATTCTGTATATTGTTAGCAGAATAAATATTTTTCTCATTTAAAAGCTATTTTAAAAGCTATTTTCTTCCGCATTCTTCTGGAGGGCTGCCCCCAAAATCTGGGGAAAGCTTTTTCTGGCAAACACAGGCAGGAGATCCCAAAGTTAATTGTTCAAGTGATAAATGTTGGATCTTCCATGTGTAAAGGAAGCTATGCTTGTTGTTGCCCCAGAATTGGCACCTGTTTAAGTAACAGACCAGCCCATCTCTGCCATCTTGGCACAGGGTGGATGTTCAAGATTACAGACACTATTATAGTCAGCAAGAAAAAGCTTCAGCTACAACTACAAACATGGTGGGGTGCTTAAATGGTGCAACAATAAAGGATGTAATTTATGTAAGAAAGATACTTACTGTAGGTAAGTAAAATCTTTTGAATTAAAAAAAAAACCTTTGCTGATTCAGTGTATACATTCTGAGGCTACAGATTCACAGACATACATACATTTAGCATTGGCAAAAGGGTTATAGAAGTGTCTATCGGTTTTTAGTATAATTTATTTATTTAGAGAATTTATATGCCATCTGTACCGAGATGTGCTTGAGATGGCTTAGAAGTAAAAACGATATCATAAGTCATAAAATAGCACAAATTATCAGTATTAAACAAGCGATGAAAAACAAGCCACAGGCCTGAAAACATCATAAAACAGTATCCTATAACAAAAATATATATAAAAGAAAACTCAGGCCAGAAGCAGGCCATAAAACAAAAAGATAAAATCTTTTAGTTAAAAGCCTGCATAAAAAAAATATTTTGGTTGGTGTCTAAAAGTCAGTCTGACAGGTGGCAGGGAAGCCTCGAGGGGCAGGACAAGTCAAAGGTGAGGTGCCCTTGCTGAGACTGCCCTGTCTCCTCCCACCACCAGCCTCACATCTGCAGGCAGCCTAACTTGGGAGGCTGGTCTTAACTGGTGGTCCTGCAGAAGGCCCTCTGGGAAGTATGGTGGCAGCACTGATTAATGAATTTATTTATCATTTGAGATATTTATGTCCTACTTTTCCTTTTTGCTTAAGTCAGCTCATAGGCTATGCAACTACTGGGTATATTTTAACATATAAAGGCTACCAACTTCAGACTTCCAGCCTTCTAGAATCATAAAATCATAGAGTTGGAAGGGACCTACAGGATCATCTAGTCCAACGCCCTGCACAATGCAGGAAATTCACAAATCCCTCCCCCACACCTCCAGTGACTACTGTTCCACGTCCAGAAGATGACCACATGTGTAAGATATAATATTGCTCTGACAAATGAGAAGAGGCCTGGCAGAACATCTCTGTCTTGCAAGCCCTGTGAAACTGTCCCAGGTCCCACAGGGCACAGATGTCACTGGGCAGAGAGTTCCACCAGGCTGGGCCCAGAGCTGAAAAAGCCCTGGCCCTGGTTGAGGACAGCAAGATATCTTTTGGGCCAGGGATCATCAGGAGATTTTGCTCCCCAGAGCATAGTGCTCTTCAGGGGAGGGGTATATTGGGAGAGGCGGTCCTGAAGGTACACTGGCCACAGTCTGTTCAAGGCCTTGAAGATTAATACCAGAACCTTGAATCTGACCTGGTACTCAACCTGAAGCCAGTGCAGCTGACAGACCACTGGTTGGATGTGTGCTCTTAAAGAGGCTGCTGCATTCTGGACCAGTTGCAACTTCCGGATCAGTCTCAAGGGCATTACAGTAATCCAAATTGGAGGTGACTGCTGCATGGATTACTGTGGTGAGGTCAGAAGGAGACAGGAAGGAGGCCAGTTGCGTGGCCAGGGGCAACTGTAAAAATGCCAGTCTGGCAACATTTGTGACTAGGGCCTCCATTGATAGGGAGGTATCCAAGATCACACCTAGGCTCTTGGCAGTTGGCACAGGTATTAAAGGTGCCCCTGTCAAGAGCCAGAAGATGGCACCCCACCCCTGAGTTTCAATCTGATCTGTTTTAGCCATCTAACCATGGCCTCCAGACCCTCAGCCAGACTAGATGGGGTGGAGTCTGGCCGGTCATCCATTAACAGTTATAAATGATAGTCATCAGTGTACTGATGGCAGCCCAGCCTGAACCTCCATGCCAACTGGGTGGGAGGACACATATAGATGTTAAATAACATTGGAGAGAGGATTGACCCTTGTGTGACTCCGCACACCAAAGGATGGCATGAGGAAACCCTCTCTCCTAGTGCTACTCTCTGTCCCTGACCCTGGAGAAATGACGTAAGGCACTTCAAGGCAACCCCTCAAACTCCCATGTCAGTGAGGTGGTGAGCCAAAAGATCATGGTCGGCCATGTCAAATGCTGCTGTTAAGTCTAGCAACAACAACAACAGCACCAACCTGCCTTGATCCTGCTGCCAAAGAGGTCATCCATCAGTGTGACCAACACTGCCTGCGCCCCAAGACCAGGGCAGATCCAAGGCCAATGTGTCCTTCAAGAAACTCTGAAGCTTCTCGGCCACTGCTCTCTCAATTACCTTACCCAGAAATGAAAGATTTGAAACTGGGCAGTAATTGGAAGGATCCAGAGGATCCAATGATGGTTTCTTTAAGAGCAGAGTTACTACCGCCTCTTTTAATCCCCCTGGATAGACCCTGTACTAAGAGACAGATTATTAATGTCCACCAGGGAGCCCTGTATTTCGTCACTGCCAACTTTCACCAGCCATGACAGGCATGGGTCCAAGAGGGAAGTGGTTGCCCTAACAGCACCCAATATCCTGTTAACCGACTGGCCTAACAGTGCCCTTTGGTGCTCAAAACAAACACCTGAATTGCTTGGGTGGTGAATCAGCCCTCAGAAAGCCAGGAATACCAGCCCAGAGAATCCAACACGAGGGCAGGAATTAGATTACAGGAAACATAGCAAACAGAAAAGGAGTAGCAAGAGGAAGAGACAGAAAGCAGATGACTGGGAAGCCAGAGTAAAGGTAACAGAAGGTCATGTAGCTCATCTGAGGAAAGCCTTCTCTCTCTCTTTCAAAAAATGTTTAGAGCAGAGAGCAAGGAAGGAGGCCAGAACTCATGGCCAACACCTAAATAAGAAACAAAACTTGGCTCCACTGAACCAATCCATCTGTTACATATTCGGTACCTATGAGCAATCTGATCTTCACAACCAGTTTTTTCCTTGAATTCTCTGGAGTCACTCCAATGAATACAGTATTTTTAAAAAGACAAAGGGAAAATTTCATTGCAGATGCAGCATCAGGAAGGCAGGAATCAAATGGTTATAACAGTCCCTTAACACCTCATTGCCAGGCTTATTCACTTATAAATAAAACAAGAAAATTATGCATGCATTAGTTGATTGTCCTAATGGCACAATTTCACCCCCTGCTAATAGATTGCTATTGAATGACCATTTGGAAACACAAGCATTTTGATAAGATTGGCTACAATTACCTGGTGTCCTTCAGTTGCATTATACTACTTCAATAAACATGAGCTGTCTGCAGTAAATAAGCACCAGAAATCTGTTTTCCTTCAAAGACAATCAAAGACAGCAATATGAGTAGGACGAAGTCTAATGTGAAGGGAGATACAGAAGATACAAGAGGGACAAAGGCAATAATAATGGGGAAATTCATTCAGCTTCAGACTGATGGGCAAATGTCAACTCAAGGAGCTCCACTGGAGAGAAATTACAAGAGAGGATAAATGATTGCTTCTTCCAACAGCTAGTTCTAACATCCATATAGGGAGAGACAATTCTTGATTTAGTTGTCAGTGGAATACTGCGGATGTCCATAAACCTCTGTCAAAAGCTGAGATTTAATGGAAGAGGGTAAATTAGACTTTTCAGTACTGTTTTGTGGTTTCTTCTGTAGTATTAATTTGGAAGTAGTATTAATGGCCACTGGCACCACGCTGACATAGAAATACTAATCTAGATAAAGCTTCGCTTTGTCTCAGTACATGCATTAAGCTCTTTAGACTGGTTAAATACAGAACCCTCCTACACACATAGTGGGATGAATATGACTTCTGGAAAAACTTTGTTTAAAAAAAGAGCCAATCCCTGCCAAACCACAAAACACTCAACATGTGGCTCATGGCATCCCATAAAATGGGGATAACTGCAGATGTCCAACATTGAGAATGGCTGAGAAGCTAAATGCATTTTTTGCCTCTGTCTTCACTGTGGAAGATGAAAAGTGCTTGCCCACTCCAGAACCGCTGATTTCTGGAGGGGTGTTGAAAGACCTGAGTCAGATTGAGGTGACGAGAGAGGAGGTCCTAAAACTGATAGACAACTTAAAAACTGATAAATCACCAGGCCCAGATGGCATACATCCGAGAGTTCTTTTTTTTATATATATATATAAACTCTCCTAAAAAGGAGAGAATGTTATTGCTTTTCATATAGAAAAGAGGGAGGGTATATAGAGGGATCAAGAAAAGATTGAGTGATGTTTTTATTAGTATCTTAATCTGTTAGTAGTATTGAAAAAAAAAACTTCTTTGGCTTCTTCAGTGAGTTGTCAATCTTCTTTCATCATACCAATCATGTACACTGTCCATGTTAATTTATTAGTAGTGTCCCAATGGTGCATTGTTAGTAAAATCTTTTCAAGCGCCTTTCCGAACCCATCTTCCATTTCGGGGCTGGCTTCTTTTAACATCCGGATACAAGAAGGATCTTCCCCCGCTTTCTCCTCTCCGGCTTTTCGTCTCCTCCTCCTCCGGGTCGCTGTTCTCGCCCCTGTTTACAAACTGCAACTGCCGCATTCCTTACTCTGGCGTGCCTCTTAAAAGTCCTAAACTTTGAGAATGGATTTACTCTTTTTCTGTCTTTCGACTTTGAATTTAAACGCTGCCATTCTCTTAGCTAGACCCTTTCCCACCTCCGTTGATTTTCTCGAAGCACTTTCCTGGCTCGTCACAGTTCTATTCACTTTTTACATTTCCCAGCGAGGATCATAATCATTCACAGTCCAGTTAGTTAACAGCCGACTCTAACAAAAGAGCGCCCGCCCGGAAGCTCCTCCCTTCTTGTTCGCTAGTTTCTCCGTCCAGCTCCGACATCTTGATTTTTGTTTACATTTATCAAAGTTCGTACAGCGCATTCAAAAAATAAATCTTCTCTTTTCAAACAATCCACCAAAAGGTAACACTTCTTTTCTCAAATTTCGTTCTCCCCCCCCTTTTTCTGCAGTAGAAATCTCTGTTTAAGTGAGAGTGAAGGATTCCCCTCCTCCTCTCTTATCTTTTCGCTGGGGGGGAGGGAACTCGTTTGGCTCCTTTTCTCCGTTACGGTCGACAACTCACAGTTTCAGCCGCTTCTTTTCTTTGTATTCGTTTGTTCGCTTCAT
>NW_015170290.1:745320-745494 GCF_001447785.1 Gekko japonicus | reverse complement strand
GATTGAAACACTACAAAGTATTCTTTGCAGTGTACATCCCTAATCACAAGGGATACTTTAAACCACAAAATATGTTGTTTTCAGCTTTTCAAGAAGGAAAAAAAAGACATTTCACTTGCAACAAAAAACTTCACTAGACATAATACTGATGCCAAATAAGTAATTTAATTACAC
>NW_015170290.1:735514-744916 GCF_001447785.1 Gekko japonicus | reverse complement strand
CAAGACAGTGTGTGACTGCAATAAAGAAGGCCAATGCTATGCTGGGGATTATTAGGAAGGGTATTGAAAACAGATCAGCCAATATCATAATGCCCCTATAGAAATCAATGGTGCGACCTCATTTGGAATACTGTGTGCAGTTCTGGTCACCACATCTTAAAAAGGATATTATAGCTTTGGAAAAAGTGCAGAAAAGGGCAACTCGAATGATAAAAGGGTTGGAACACTTTCCCTATGAGGAAAGGTTAAAGCGCTTAGGGCTTTTTAGCTTGGAGAAACGACGACTGAGGGGTGACATGATTGAGGTTTATAAGATTATGCATGGGAAAGAGCAGGTAGAGAAAGAGGTACTTTTCTCCCTTTCTCACAATACAAGAACTCATGGGCACTCCATGAAATTGCTGAGGCGTCGGGTTAGAAGGGATAAAAGGAAATACTTCTTTACCCAAAGAGTGATTAACACATGGAATTCACTGCCACAGGAAGTGGTGGCGGCTACAAGCATGGGACGGCTTCAAAAGGGAATTAGATAAGCATATGGAGCAGAGGTCCATCAGTGGCTATTAGCCACAAGGTATAGATAGGGACTCTGGGGCAAGTGATGCTCTGTCTTCTTGGTGCTTGGGGGGGTCAACAGTGGGAGGGCTTCTAATGTCCTGGCCCCACTGGTGGACCTCCTGATGGCACCTGGTATTTTTGGCCACTGTGTGATACAGAGTGTTGGACTAGATGGGCCTTTGGCCTGATCCAACATTGGCGTCTCTTACGTTCTTATGTTCTTATTGAAGTTAATCTTGTCCTCAAGCCAAAGTATCACGTTTTCATTTAATTCCATAGTGTGTATCATGGACCAGCATGAACACTGCACGGGAGTGAGATAAGACCACAAAAAATGCATAATATGAGTTAAAATTCAACCTATCTGTCAGATACCTTCCCCTTTCTCTTTCAGAATCCCCCAGAATGTAGCTTTTGGCTATCTATGCTCATCAGGGATTTGCTAAGTAAACCAGAGAGTAGTCATCAGAATGGTTCAAAAATCAAAACTTTACACTAGAACTCTTTTGACCAGCTGCCCCAAAGCTATGGTTAGCAGGCCAGGGTATGCATATTTTAAATAAACAAATGAAAGTTTGATCAGAAATAGGGATGCCAGTCGCCGGCTGGGGGCGGGGGAAGCACAGTCCCTAAGCCCCACCTCCAGCAGCAACCACAAGCAGCCCCCCTCTCCTGGGCCCTCCAGGAGCACGTGGCTTGCTGACCAGCTGGAGGGCCCTTTAAATCTTGCAGGAGGGGATGGAGAGGGGCAGCTGCTGGCTGCACATCTGAACTCCAAGAGTCGAATTTGCCGCTTGGAGTTCAGAAATGCCCCCACCTCGCTTCTTACCCAAAGAACAGGCCCCTTTAAATGCTTTGGGCAAGAAGCGCCAGGGACTAAAAAGGACCTGGCAACCCTAATTGGAAAATAGATGTTGACAGAAAGATCCCTTGAAGCAAATCAGGTATTTTGAGTTCCAATCTTATCTTCTCAAAAAAAGGGGAGGGGGAGGACTTCTGACAAGATTGTCCGTCTCTTATACAGTCACAAGTCTTTCTTGTCTCAGGCTGTGAGATTCACAATGATGACAAATCAAGAAAATGACATTCCCTCAAAGGTTTTCCTTTGTTTTCTGTTCAAACCACTGAGCTATTCTAAATGCAAGCCGTCATAGCTTTTCTTTCTGCTCATTCCTGCCTGTAGAAATCCTGCTATCGTAAAAAAAAATTAAATTCTGCATTATGGCTTTGTCAGCTTTTGGGATAATAATTTGAAGTGCAGTTTGTGCTCATGATGACAGACAACCAGCTGGCATAAAAATGCATGGGAGCTACTGCTGTTTAAAAATGATAGTAATCGCTTCAGTTGTTCAGAGGATTAAGACCAGTTTTGTGAATTTCTTTTTAAAAATTCCCTCTTGCATGCAGTGTATTAAAAAGAAAACATTGCTTACCGGAGGGTCCTGATCCTCAGCTGAAACTTTTGTGATAACAGTGCCCTTGATTGCATCAGGAGCGACCATTCCCCTGTACAGGGGTTTGCTAAATACTGGGGAGTAATCATTCATATCCTGCAAAACACAATTAAGAATTTACCCCCAAAGCAGAAATGCAATTATGGATATATCAACAAACAATTGTTCTATCAAAGTAGGCCCTGCTCAGTCTCTTCACATTAGAGGATCCATTTACTACTGTCAGGTCTTCTGGGTTCTCAGTTTGGATATTATCAAGACAGAAGACTGGCACTCAAGAATTAAATGTCAAGTTTTCAGTCCACTGTCTGTTGACATGTAAGAATGGTAGAATGTAGATCAGTTTTAATGCAACAATTTTTCACTCAGAGTGAGGTTCTCAAGACTGCACAGATTCCCATGGACTTTGCTCCTCAGGTAGCATCCCAAATTGTGGCTTTTTAATTGGTTAAGCCAGATGATCCTCTTCAAGTCTTGGTAAGGAGTACTACATAAATTGCAAAACAAGTAATGTGATTATGGCACTGTCTCATTGCAAACTGATTTCCTGGATACCTTAGCTATTGAGTTTTTCATAGCAAAACATATGAGACAAAGAGACATTTATATAGTGTGGCATTAAGCTTGCCTAGCCTCCCACTATGGCAGGAGGCCTTCCACCAGCCCCCTGTTGACAACCACCACTCTGAGTTTGTGAAGAGAAAAGTAAAATAAAAAATGCTGCTGTCACTGATGTTGCTATGCAATTTCCAGGTAAAACCTAGAAGTGACATAGGTTAGCTCTAGGAATCACTAGAAACTCTATGGTATAACCATAGAGTTTCTGAAAACTTCTAGAGCTACCCTTTGTCACTTCTGGATTTTACCTGGAAGCAGGCCCATAGCCACAGTGGGGCTCCCGGGGAAAGATGCCCCACCCAAAATCTGCCCCTCCCCTCCTGCCCTGAGTCTACCCTCAGCCTGATCCTCCCTCAGCTGGGAGTCCTCAGCCAGGAATGGCTGCTGGTGTGCACACTACAGCAATAGCCAAGGAGAATGGCCCACCCCGGCGCCTTACTGTGTGTGTGCCAGCAGCGAGCTTCCCCCTCGTTGTCTCGCAGCCTCATGTGACCGGGGATGGCTGGCACAGGCACAGTGAAGTGCTGGGGTGGGCGATTCTCCTTGGCTCTTGCTGCACCAAGTCCGGCAGGCCTGAAGGCCGAAGAACCAGGTCAGGCTGGGAGTTCTCAGCCAGGAATGGCTGCTGGGGTACGTGGCAAGAGCCATGTCTGGCCTTTCAGGGCTGAGAGCACTGGGGCTGGGTGGGTTTTGGCCACAGTGCGCGGGGAAGGAGACAGCACTACAAGCACCTGCCTGCCCTTCCCTCCCTTCATCGCTGTCACTTCCTCCTCCTTCTGCCCGCTGCCAGTGGTGAAAGAGCATCCCAGGAGGGAAGATGGGCTTTGTTTTGGGAGGGGGGTCTGCTTGGCACTTTGGGCTGCCTTCTTACTCCTTATTTGATTAATTTTTATTTGATTTATTTTTGTTTTATAATTTTTGTGACATCAGAAGTGATGTCGTCCCCTGCCCCCAGTGCCCTTCCTGAAAATTTTCTGGCTATGGACCTGACTGGAAGTGATGCATCACTGTCAGCAACATTGCCAAAGTCACCCCCTCATCACCCCATCAATTAATTGCCAGGCCTGGCAACCCTATGTGGCATTTAAAGGGGGGGAAACACATTGCTCCTAATAATTAAATTTCTGACAGGGGCCTACCTACCTGAGGGACCGCCTTTCCCCACATGTTCCCCAGAGAGCAGTGCAGTCAGGATCCCAAAACCGTCTGGCCCTTCTGGGCCCTAAAGACATCAGGCTGGCATCAAGTCGGGCCAGGGCCTTTTCAGTAGCAGCTCCGTGCTGGCAGAATGAGCTCCTGGGAAATCTTAGGGCCCTGCGGGACCTTTTACAGTTCCACAGGGCCTGCAAGGCAGAGCTCTTCCACCAGGCCTTTAATTAAGGAGCCACACCCAACAAACCAAGGCCCTGGGCCCAATACCATCACCGACAGCCTGAGTTCCGCTGACACTAAAATCTAATACCAACTGCATTTACCAGTGTGTTGATGCTACTCTGGCCTTTGCCATTGTTACTTATATTGTTACCAGCACCTTATGTTGTTGTTTTAAGATTCGAAGTTTTTATTATGTTGTTGTTTTTAGCTATTGCATATATGTAAGCCGCCCTGAGCCTGCCTTGGCGGGGAGGGCGGGGTATAAATTGAATAAAATTAATAAATAAATGTACTGGTTATAACTTGAATCTCAAGATGGGCACAATTTATATTTATAAAATAGCAGCTTCCCTGTTCTGCTTCTTTAAATGTGTTTGTGCATGGAGAAGATTCTGATATAGCAAAGGGGAGCTGCCATCACAAAACCCACACACAAATCCCTACTATGTATGAGTGATCCCATATACGTAAATAACCAAACTCACTGAACTGAGATCAATATTTTCAGGTTCAGATAATTTCAAATACCAGCAAATCTTTTTATTCCACTACATAGCAATATAAATCATACTCTTTGGAAGCAAACAAATGAATAACCTTGTAGTAGTTCTAGAGATCATAACTCATTGTGTGCAACTAAAAGATTCAAATGTAGATAATTAGAAAATGCAAGCAAAAAAGGTTATCTAAATTAATAGAGATTCCTGCTTTGTTAAATAAAGAGATCTATATTAAAGGCCTATTTTATATCATTCTTTTAATTGGTAGGAATAAAATTGTGTGGACTCTAGGAAGAGGTATATTATCGTTTTCAAAGATGTGACAGGTAACTTTGATTTTTGGAACTCATACAAAATTAGTTTAAAGTCTGTGGGGTAACAAAATAAGTCTAGAAGGCATTAAGTATTTTGTGGCAATTGTGACCAATAAAATCCATTAGCATCAAAATGCTGCCTTCTTTTGAAAGAAATTCTGATAGGAGCTATGAGCTATATTCAAACAATCATTTGTGGTTTGTATAATCCCCAGTTTGTTGCACAAATCTGATTAGTGTACCAGACATAGATAGCACATTGCAGCTTGTTCCAAGTGCTCACCCAGAAACATTTTTGGTGCGCGGGGGTGTGTGTCTATTAAATATAACTACAACTTACTAGCCTGTTTCTCTGCAGGGTTTATACAACTGAGCCCCAGACAATAGTATTGAGTTCTATAAGGCAGACAGCCAGCTAATAAATGCTACAAATTAATAAAATACAAGTGGGGACCCGCAAGAAACTTGCAGGGTGGTTAATCCATTTGTTTCCTCCCCTCTCTCCCTACCTCTCTCATATTCTTTCTCCCTTCTGTCCCCCTTTCTTACATCCTTTCTCTTTCTGCCCCCTCATCATTCTCTTCAGTTTTCTGCCTCCCTACCTCGTCACTTTTTCTCTCTCTTTCTGCCCCACCCCACCATTCTCTTTCTGTGCCCATCACTCTCCCAGCCTCCTGTCTGCCTCCTCCACCACCCTGCACAGCAGCAGCAGCAGTGGTGGTGGTGCTCCCAGCCACCCACCTGCTTCCTTTCCCCCCAGAGCAGCAGTGGCAACTCTTTGGGAATCACAATGGATCTCCCAGATACAGAGATCAATTCACCTTAGGGCTGTCAGCTCCAGGTTGGGAAATTCCTGGAGATTTGGGGTTGGAGCCTTGGGACAAGTGAGGCTTGGGGAGGGAAGGAGCCTCAGGAGGGTGTAATGCCATAGATTCCACCCTCCAAAGTAGCCATTTTATCCAGGAGAACTGATTGCTGTCACCTGGACAGCAGTTGTACTTTTGGGTGATCTCCAGCTCTCACCTGGAGGCTGACAATGGTAGTTCTCCTGGAGGAAATGGCTGGTTTGGAGGGTGGAGTCTACAACATTATACCAATCTGGAGTTCCTCTCCTCCTCAAATCCCACCCTCCCCAGGCTCCGCCCCTGAAATAACCAGAAATTTCCCAACCTGGAGTTGGAAACCCTATTTCCTTCCCACCCAACAGCCAAGTTACCTTTATCTGCCTCTCTGTCTTCAGCTTTCCATCTTCTCCACACAGCTTCTACCTAGGAAAATTACAGTCTTTCTCCACAGTGGGGACCAAGGCTGGTTACATTATTCTTTCCTCCTTTTTATCTGCACAACAACCCTGTGAGGTTGGTTAGGCTGAAAGTATGTGACTGGTCCAAAATCACCCAGTCAGCTTCCACAGCAAGATGGGGATGTGAACCTGGGTCTGCAGACCCTACTTTGAAGCTCTAACTGCTGCACCACACTGGCTTTCATAGGGTGGCTGCTGATGAACAGTAGATAACAGCCAGGCTGAGTTGAGTCATGCAAATCAGGTGTTATCAAGTCACCCAGAGGGTGCTGCCAGGCCTAGGGTAGTCAACCTCCAGATGGAACCTGGAGATTCCCCAGAATTACAACTGAACTCTAGACAGCAGAGATCTTTCCCCCTGGATAAAATGGCTGCTTTGGAGGCTGAACTCTGTGGCATTATATCCAGTTGAGGCCTCTACCTTCCCCAAACCTTTAATGTTTGTAAGCCGCCTTGAGCCAGTTCCCTGGCAAGGCGGGATATAAATTGAAAATAATAAATAAACGAATAAACCCAGCCCTCCTTAGACTCTACCACAAAATCTCTAGGAATTTCCCAGCCCGGCACTTGCAACCCTTATCAGCCCTGGCCTTAAGGATCCCTCCCTGAAAGTCCAAAATAGGCCTGGAAAGGCCCTTCCCCTGCCTTTTACTGACAGAACCAGTTAGACGCCCTCCCCCCCCCCGAGAAAGTTTTAAGAGGAAAATGGAGCCAGCAGCAAAAAATATAGGGGTGAGAAGCTCAGGTTTCTTTTAAAATGTCCTTCTGCTATTTAGCCATTCATACTGCGGGTGGAATCCTCCCCAATCTCAGCTCCAGTTCTGCTTTTGCTTCCTCCCCCCCCCCGCTCTGGCCATCAGTCAGTCTGTCTCTCACTTTCGATGTGGTGGGGACTGGAGAAGACTACTGCAACAGCCATTTGAAAAGGCATGGGGGGGATTCAACCCTCCCAGAGTTTTTTTAACTTTTTGGATTTTTCTGCAGACCCTGGAGTCCCGAGTCTGTAGAAAAACCTATTGGGAGAGTATACCCTCTGTTTGTGGAAATAAGTATCTGTTGAGAATTAGATATATTAGTAAAGAAACAAACAGTCACAGGGGATTCTATGGGTAATAAATTAGACAGCATTGTATTTACTTGAAAAGAAAAGAAATGTATGATGTTCTCCCTAATGGCATTAAAGAGAATTTGAACCATACTCTGAAGCCATACTAAGCTTAAATTTATGTGCCATGGCCAAGTTTCTTCTTTGACTATGTGGTCGCCTGTGCTGTTGATCTGTTCTTTAAAACAAAGCTGTACATAAACAAATCTTCTTGGAGATCACTGAGGCAGAAGTTGTATGGAAATGACAAAGAACCACAAAACTTACCTTACAACAGTGAACCAAAGTCTTTACACTTGCTACCCTAAGAATATCTTGGAACTGAGGGAAAGGTTTTACAGTTTACAGTTCTAAACAAATCTGGTCCCCCAAAATTATAAGAGGCTATGCAGGTCCCTTCAGTTAAAGAAAGTGCCTGTCACAGTAATCCAGCAAGCTTGGGTGGGAATTCAAACCAGGTACCACCCTCAGATCTCCAGAAATTTCCCAAGATAGAGTTGGCAGCCATCTTCCTCCACATCCCAACTCATACATGGTGCCCATACTGGATTTTCTAGTGGAACTTAAATGGATAGGTGACTATGCTACTTATCTGCCTCTCAGGCTCTGCTTGGAGAGAGGAAAGGTGGTCTAGAGCCTCTGGAAGGCTTTTGGCTGGACCCAAACTAAGGGAAGGAGAAAAGGATACACATTTGACCAGAAAAAAGGGTAAAACCTGGTTGGAGCATACTTGCAATAACATAGTCCAACTGCAATAAAAAGAAAAAGTATGCAAACATATTTATATATTATCTTTGTTTTTACATATAGGTATACGGATCTTATATAATCTGCTGAAGCTAATCGGAAGTATTATTAGAGCAGAGTAAGCAATATTTATCTGAACAGCGAGCCTGTGGCCTCTTCCTTTTTCTCAAACAATACAGAGAGTGCAGGCATAGTAGCCGGGGGGGTGGGGGTGGGGATACTGCTATAGTTCTCTCACTAGGAACGGACTATTAGATCTCTCTAGGCCACCTAATGGCTAGCAAGTGTACTAGTTACATTCCATACACTTAAACAGTCAGTAAACTAGGGTTGCCAAGTGTATCTTCGCCGGGAGCGGGGGGCTCCCAACAGGCGTCTTGTGCGCGCGTCACCCGGAAGTGATGGGAGGATGCCAGGCATGCTGGGGGCGGGGCCATGGCCATACAAGGGAAAACCATAGAGTTGGGGTGGAGTTCCCCCCGGGGCCCGATCCGGCAACGCCAGGGAACGGGCCTCTGGGGTGGGGGTTTCCCCGCCCCCCGGGGGGACTTGGGATCCCTACAGTAAAAAAATTTTTTGGGGGGAGGGACTTCCTCTTGGTCTCCCCTGGATATACCCATGGATTACTAAATATACAGATCCCAGTCCATTTTCTAGTTGCTTCCTTTCTGGCCTCCAAGCAGAATTCCCTGGATGCTGTCCCATTAGGGTTGCCGACTCTGGGTTGGAAAATTCCTGGAGATTTGGGAGTGTAGCCTGAGCAGGGTGGAGTTTGGGGAGGGGAGGGCGCTCAGAGGAATGTGAGTCCATCCTCTGAAGCTGCCATTTCCCCCAGGGGAACTGAGCCTTGAGATCATCTGGAGATTGGCAACCCAATATCCCACACTGCCTTGCATTGCCAGGCTGCTGGCAAAGCCTTCCTACATACACAGATTGTTTGCTATTGATAAGCTGGGCTGCAATACGTGGGATAGGAACAGAGTGGGGGGGGGAGCCTAGAGTAAACCAAGCCTCCTCTTCCTCATTGTGGGCTAAATCTCCCATCCTTATTTGTGTTGAGAGGCTTCACTGCATTTCAAACACTGTTTTGTTTTAAAGCAAAATAAATTTTCAGCCATTCTCCCCATTTCCATCCAATAACTTAAAGACATTCCTTAAACTGTATTATTTACGGGGAAGAAGGCAGGGCAGTGTTCTGTTGCACTCCGATGCCATGTTCTGGGTGAGTGAGAGGACTGCGATCCTCTTGATATGTGCACTCATCATTTTGTGTGAATGAGGCAGCCCACAAACTTCTAGCTTCAGTACATCAATCAGAAACCCTAAAGAAAATACATCTATTGACCTAGGCATTTTCCAGATTGCCCTAATGTCCTATTTTCATCCTCTATGTTACGGGGGGGGGGGGGGGGGGTTTTTGTGTCAGCAA
>NW_015170290.1:725633-735489 GCF_001447785.1 Gekko japonicus | reverse complement strand
ATGGTTTTTTCCTTCCCCCCCATTCTTTCCTAAAATTGTTTTTCCCCGTTCTTCCCCCCCCCCCCCATTGAGGAATGAATTCACAAGATAGCCTCTTGCTTGGAATATGAATGGTTTTTTTTCCTGTATCATGGATTGGGCTTGTGTGGTGATTTTTTACAAAAATGTGCGTGCCAGTGGATCAACGTTTCAGACTTGGAGGGTGCCTGCACTGAAATAAAAGTTCAGTCTCACGGACGGAATGTACTCGTAAGGGGATTTCTCTGCTCTCTGAGGCTGCTGAAGCACTACAACGCTTCAGTGCGTGCACAAACCAAAGCAAAAACAGAAAACCAGCGCACAATGTGAATGTGAACAGATGGAACACTGAGAGGGGGAAAAAATACATAAACATGTAAGTGTCTATTGATTGCACTGACAGCACAATCATCAGAACTGCCACAACACTGACAAAAACCCGGAAGAATACTGCAGTCTGGAAAATGCCCTAGTCACACAACATTGTAACCACACGTGTTGAGAAGATCACACACTGAGCTTTCTCCTGGTACATGATGCAAGAGCACCAAAAGCATAATGACTGAATAGGAATATAGTCTGGCATTTATCAAACAACTGATGCAAATGATGAAACAAATATTACTTTTCGTTCAAAGTGTGTAAGACCATATATAAGACAAGATGTTGCTTCTGAGAGAGGATCATGATGAGGCCTGTAAAACATTGCTCTGCCCCTTTGTTATGTTGCTATTGTTTCTTGACATATTCAGATTGCCTATACATTTGTGTTTGCCGCCCACACGTCCTCATGTCCTTAGTGTTGGGAAATCAGAGCCTATAAATAGAAATGCCAAAAAGAGAAATGATACAGAACATCCCCTGATAAGAATGATATTGAACATCCTTGTCCATGGGAAATTACTGGAAGGCCCTGTTTATATTTTTAAGGTTAAAGTAGCAAAAAAGTAGGTATACAAAGTTATTTAGAAAACTGAAAGTCAAAGCATTTTTGTCCTAGAACAACTTTCTTAACTGATAAAATAGTTACATAAGAATTTGGCTTTAAAATGTCCCTTGATGGACACTAAAACTTTCATTTATTTGAAATTGTATCCCATAGTATCCTGAGGCTTTAGAATTGTGATACTCCCTTAAAAAAAGCTCTCCTTCCTTAGAGAATAAATCAAAGTTGCAATTCTAAACACACTTACTTGGAAGTAAACCTCACTGCAAGCAAAGAAAAGTTATTACTTCTATTTTCCTTTCTCTTCATAGCGATCACTGAGTGTATCCAGAGACATTTTCATGCAGATAATGTCTCAGATGAACTAGAGTAATGGTCCCCTCTCTCCTTGGAAGGTTTTATACTTATGGTGGCTCATACAAAGCCCTTCTGAAGTATAGGTTAACTAAATCTGATCATCAGTCATGCCTACATCAGTTCAAATGAGTTGGATTTTGTGAATAAGCTTTGGACAGTTCTGAGAACTACTCATACCACAACTTTTTATTATGAGGATGTCATTTTTATCCCCTTTGTATAAGCCATCCATTAGTATTAGCCCACTGTTTTTCTAAGGTTGTTTGAAAAGTATGCAAGCAACATCTTGATATATCATTTATCTTTTAGCCAAACTCTTAACAATTTGCATTGACACAATCATGGTAGGAGTTTCAGGCTACATGGACTCTCTCCTCAGTCCCTATGATGAGTACACCCAGTTATTTCCAAGACACTGCTTTCTGAGGAACCACTGAAAGTCTTTTGGAGAATACCACTCTGGTCACGATGGATGCTGAGATTCTATATATGAACAGCTCCAAAAAACATGGACCAAAAGGCACCAGGAATATTATCCCTGATAACACCACAGCACACCCTGCCATCAAACTCTGTCAATTTCTTCACATGAAAAATTACTTCAGATTTGTTGAAAGCTTATATCTTCAATTTACTGGCACTGCAATGTTCTCACAGCATTGCCTGGCAATCCTACACTGTCCCCTCCATACACTGCTTGCAGGCAGAGCTTTCACATGGAGCATGCAGAGATGGAGTGCCGTTTCCCTTTTAAGCAGGAGCAAAAGAGGTTTCTCTTTGCTCTGGCTCCCAAAGCCAGGGAGCCCCAAGAGTTGTGCTGGGAAAGAACATGGCATCACGTGTAAGCTCCTCTATAAAGTGGGGGCATGTTTTGTTCTGCCTGGGCAAAAATCCCTGTGTGGAAGCAGCACATGCAAATTTCCATTAGAATAAAAAACATATTAGACCTTAAATTGCCACAAGATTACTGTTTATGTTTACTGAAGAAAAAAGACAGTGGGGTTTACTTCCTAGTATCATTATGAGTATAGCCTTCAACTTGGAATTTCACTAACTCTTGTGCCAGTTGTATAATTGAACTTCCAAGGATTCATCCCTAAGTGCCCTGTTCCCTTCCCATTGTGGTTTATTTCTAATATGGCACAATGGCTTGTGAACTATTCTACTCATTCCAGTGCACGGAGGTTTTGTTTGCCAGACCACAACAGTATAAATATAAGCACTTAAGGACTGATCAGTCTCCATATTCAGAGACATTTGTGGAAGATTTCTGGTTGGGTATTACATGTTTCAATGATCCCCCCATGTTTAAAAAGAAAATCCCAATAGCGTGTACAATACTAATAAATTAGAGAAACTATGGGAAAAAGAACATCTACAATATTGTTAATATTCAATGTTTACTTTTAAGTGATACAGTCCCATACAAACTCTACCCCACAGTTTTGCTGATGATGTAGGTTGATTCTCAGTCTCTTTGCAATTTAGTGAGTTCACTACTTGAAAAAAGTTACGAACAATCTTTGAGAAATTCACAAAAAAGGCTGGAAGGACTGGCTATAAAAGCAATTTACAGAAAGGACATAGTCGCTGTAAATTTTTATATGAACAATAAGAATTAGACAAAATTATACCATCGTAAAATGCAGCTATTTTCTTGGAATGAAAAGTTATGGGTGTTTAGCCTATAATTTTATTGAAAATAAATGCTTTACCAATTCTAGAAGAGGGAAAAAAGATGAAACTTTTGTTATACAGAACATATGTCAGATGGGCAAGTAAATATAAACACATCTTAGAGAATTAAAAGAGGATTGTAGTCAGTCTTTGAGGAGGAACATAGGACTGGGTTTAAAATAGATTCCATGGTGCATCTTTTAGAAATTCTGACTGAAATCTACAATAGATCACCATGCTCACAAGCAAAAGTCTCCTGTTATCCACAATGGCATGGATTAGGGTTGCGGCGGGGGGGGGGGAGCAGAGGAGGGCTTACAGGCAGTGAGGTAGAGGCCTAGCCTAATGTTGCAGCAATGTCACAACATCACTTTCTGTATGCATCAAAAGTGACATCATCACATTGCCAGTGATGTGAAATTCTCTGGTATTTTGGCTCTAATTTAAGAGCATCCAGCATCACCAGCGACATGATGACATCACTTCCAGTGCATGCCAGAAGTGTGTCACCATGTTGCTAGTGACATCGCTGCCAAGCCAGGCTAAGACCCGCCCTCCCAGTTGCTGGTACCTTTCCCCCTCTGGCCAGCTGATCGATGGTGGGAGATAGCAGATGAGTGAGGGATTCCCTGTCCCTTGAAGGAACTTGGAATCCCTAGGAGGCATAGTTGCAGTATACATTTGCTGAATCTGGCAGAGCCAGTTCAGTAGATGGTCTGAATAGGGTTATCAACCTTAAGCTGGGTCCTGGGCTTCTCCTTGAACAACAACTGAGCTCCAGGCTACAATGATCAATTACCCTGTAGAAAATGGCAGCTTCAGAGGGTGGAAACTGTCCCCCAACTCCACCCTCCCCACACAGTGCCCCAAACTTCCATTAGCTTCACAAGCCATAAATGGCAACTCTATCTTTAGAACATAGCCAGTGGTGATATATGTGCACTGTATAATGATAAATATTCTTGCTTTGCAATCCTAAATAGAGTAACGACTTTCTAAATTGATTGTAGTCAACTCCACTTATGATTGAGCCCTTGAACTTGTTGCATTAAAAAGTAAATTAAATGTACACCATGAACAACTACAAAGATGACATCCGGTGTTCTCAATTTGTCCAACAACTTTGTGTCACTGGTCTCTCACTGAACTACTAAATACTTGTTATTCAGTCACTGCGCTCACAAGAACCCAGATGAAACTTATCTTGTGTTAGGATTGCCAAATTCTTCTTTGCCGGGAGCGGGGGGCTCCCGGCCGGCATCGGGGTGTGTGCATGCGCAAAACGCACGCGCATGCCGCGTGCACATCACCCGGAAGTGACGTAGGCATGCTGGGTACCATGGGGGCGGGACCACGGCCATACAAGGGAAAACCATAGAGTTTTCCCTTGTATGTTCGTGGCCCCGCCCCCAGCGTCCCCGGCGTGCCTACGTCACTTGCTAGTGACGCGCGTGCCGGGGGTGGGGTTCCCCCGTGCCCCGATTCCGCCGTGTCGGAAATCGGGGCTTAAAAGCGGGGGATTCCCCACCCCCTGGCCACATTTGGCAGCCCTATCTTGTGTGTGTGCCAATTATACACAAACATTTTCACAAGTGACAGCATGATTAAATATCTGTTTGAGATAAAGAAAACAATGGAATTGGTTTTTAATTTTAATGTAACCAAATGTGTGTGTGTGTGTATTTTACTCACATAGCCTTGTGCACATTTTCCCTGGCCATTCTCCCCTGCCTAACTTTAATATGTCATGAAAGGGCAGGGTCATGGAAAGAGCCTTGCTTACATCCACAGTGTGGATCCAAGTGAGACCAGATGCTAGCAATTTCATCTGTAAAGTGCCCTGGAAATAAATCACAACCATGCTAAATTTCCAGAAAAAGAGATACTAGGCCTGAAATCTGCCGTCTCTGATCTGGAAGTTTCACTTGGTAAATACAGACAACTAGCCTGAAGTATGAGAAATGGGGGAAAGTTTCTCATTTCTTAAAAGTGGGCAAAAAGCAATCATGGCTGGCTTTGCAATATTCCATGGTTAATGATCCAACCCTAGTTAGTGCATTGTTCTTTTGTTAAAGAGCAAAAATGTTAGTTCTACATATCCTTCCATGTATCGCACTGTTGTGATTTATTAACTTTAAAAAAAACTTGGTTTAAGTTTAAACAAATCCGCATTTCTATATACTGGCAATGTATATTCTCTCCCTACTTACTCCTAAGGAAATGCTCTCTAAGCACTTTTATTTGCTCTTTCTTCATATCTTCCAGTGTTAAAGACTAGCACTGGGGACAAATGTCGTAGTTGCATTCTGGCAGAAATTACACAGTGCTGGAATCTGCATTGGTATTTTCCACTGCTTCAGCTACACTTTTGCTCCATCTCCAAAAAAGATGTCCACATCTCTTTAGGTTTACTTATAATTTCTGCTGTCTGCATTATTTTATTGCCCTATGGTTTCGGCTCCATCATGATTGTGGCTTCTCTCTCTCTCTCTTTTTTTTAATTAAATTTTTTATTTTCAAAACTTTACATTAACAAACATTTTATCTGCTTCATTTGCATATAAATCAGAGTCCATCATTCCTTATCATTCTACCTATACAATAGGAATATTACATTTCTGTCTGATCTTTAATCCATTTATAAATTTTTTCCCATCTCCTTTTATGTACCTTCTCATTCTTATCCTGCAACCTTAAACTTAAGTCATCCATCCTGGCTAGTTCTAGTATTTTATTTATCAAATCTTTTCTTGTAGGTAATCCTTCTAGTTTCCAGTGCTTAGCTATTAATATTCTGGCAGCTGTTATGATATAACTAATTATATAGGCATCTTGGTTTTTATAACTTCTCGGGATCATATTCAACAGATATATTTCCGGTTTTAGTGTTACATTTATACCCAAGCTTTCTTGAAATATTCTTTTCACCATTCTCCAGAACCCTTGTATCTTATTACATTCCCACCACATATGATAGAAGGTCCCCTTACAAACTTTGCACTTCCAACATCTATTCGAGTACCCCATATAACATTTGGCTATTTTATCAGGCGCCCAATGCCATCTATGAAACATTTTAAACACATTTTCTTTATATGCTATCGCTCTCATAGTTTTAGCCATTTTCCACATAGATGCCCATTTCTCCTCTTCTATTTCTCCTATATCTCTCATCCAGGTGATCATTACAGCTTTAACTTCTTCGTCCTCTTCAAAGTCCGTTAGCAGAAACTTATATAGTTTCTGAATTAACTTATCATTTGAGGACAGCCATATTTTATCTAGTTCATTGTTTTGATCTTCAAATCCTCTTATCATGTCTTTTTTATATCTGTCTCTTAATGTTATCTGCTCCCACCATGAGAAGTTGTTTTCCTGTCTTAGTTTTTCTTCTGTTTTTAATTCATTTTTTTTGCTTAGTAGTGTTTGATAGCTTTCCTTTAAATTCCTCGTTATTAATGATGGTTTCATAAAGGCTTCTAGCGGGGCCACCCATCTTGGGGTTTTTCTATACCATCTGTCTTTTAATTTAACCCAAATCTTATTCAGTGATCCTCTTAGTGTGTGTCTAGCAAAGTTTGAATGGATCTTATCTTTCCCGTACCAGGCATAAGCGTGCCATCCCATGCTAAGATCATGTCCCTCTAGTGACAAAAGTCTTGTATCTTCAAGACTTATCCACTCCTTTATCCACACTAGAGCGGCCGCTTGGTAGTAAATATACCAGTTGGGAACATTCATTCCTCCTCTCTCTTTCCTATCTTGGAGCACCTTCCATTTTATCCTCGCTTTCTTATGTTGCCATATAAATTGTCTGGTGATCTTATTTAAATCTTCAAAAAATTTTAACTGTTTTAGCACCGGTATGGTTTGTGCTAGAAACAAAAATCTTGGCAGTACATTCATCTTGACTAACGCTATTCTACCCATGAAAGATAGTGGGATATTATTCCATTTGTTCAAATCCAGCGTAATCTCTTTTAATAGCTTCATGTAATTTTCTTCCACCAAGGAGTTACATTTATTTGTCATAGTAATTCCCAAGTACTTTACTTTCTTTACTATTTCCATTTTAGCTACTTCTTTAACTTTTTCTAGCGTGTTTTGAAAACAATTCTTTGTTATAATTTTAGATTTTTTGTAATTAATTTTTAGTCCTGCGACCCGGCCAAATTTTTGTATTGTTTCCAGCAATTCACCTATGGAGTTTGTAGGGTCCTCCAATATAAAAACCAGGTCATCAGCAAATGCCTGTAGTTTGAACTCCTCCCCTTTCACCTTCAGGCCCTTAATTTGTTTGTTTCTTCTTACCTCCTCATTTAATGATTCTATCGCATACACAAAAAGTAGTGGTGACAGCGGGCACCCCTGTCTAGTTCCTTTCTCTATCTCTATCCTCTCAGTCATATCTCCATTTATTATTACTTTAGCATATTGTTGTTTGTATAAGGTTTTAATTATATTGTAGAATTCTTGACCGGGTTCAGCAATATCTAATTTTTGTAATAGAAAATCCCATGACAAATTATCAAACGCTTTTTGTGGCTTCTCTCCAACTCAAATGGATGTGCTTGAAAGCACTCTAAACCCCCCCCCAAGTGCTAATTGGAAGCTTATCTGCTCTGTTTACCTTCTGACAGCACATAGAGGAATGTAAGAAACTTTTCCCTTGCTTGACAAGCTAAGAGTGAATGATTTTATCTTGTTTTGTTATTTTTATATTGCCTGAAAAGTTAGAGAAAGATCCCTTCTACAGACATACATAGATACATACATTCTGCAAACTAAACCCCCAGTCTTTACCGTTTTTTGACTATTTTGGCTATTTTTACTTTCTTGTTTAAACCACAAGCTGGGGAAAACTGAAAGCTAAGAAAATCCTTCTCTTTGAATGTTGCCTTAAGTAATTTATTGCCTTGTGTAAAGCTAATGGGTGCCGGCAAACGCCTGGCGTGCTAGAGAAGAGAGAGGAGAACAACAACATTCCTGGCCAACAAGCAGAAAAAAAATAGCAGATTGTTCTGTACCACTTTGAAAAAAGCATCACACCAGTATAAAGAAAGATGGCATCAAGACTGCTTTAAAAATGAAATGCAGATTCGGCCAGCACAGTGAAGTAGACATGGATGACTCCACCCTCTTCATGTCGGAGACCAGAATGCAACAGGCCACTCAGCACCTTAAAAAGTTATGATGATTGGCTTTGAACAGACTAAAGGGCAGCTGTGAAATAAATTTCTTTTGACCCCATGAGCCCTTACAATAGGCATTGAAATAGAATCTAACAGTAGTTCTCAAACTTCAGCAACTAAAGGACCTTTAGGAACCAAAGGACATTTTGTTTTAAAAATTTCCAGGGGACCCCACACACACACCCACACACCCTCTCCTCTTCTTTCACTGGAGCCTGCCTCACACCAGACAGTCCCCTTTCAACGTCTGTGGTAAGCTGCACATGCGCTTTGGAGGCATCTATCTTACAGTGTCTTCAAACCAATACAGTGAAAATCAGTCTCGCAAGAGACAGCCCTGGCATGCCTCTTGCGGGCCGCGTTTGCCTCCTCGTAAGGAGGAATAGTTGACTGCGGTGCCTTGTAATTACAAAAGGGGGCGGAGCTGCGCAGCTCTAAAAGCTGGCTCCGTTTCTTCCCCCTGTCAGTGCGTTGCCTCGTGCTCAGAGAGAAAGGAGCACAAGGCAGTTAGGGAGCCTTCGTAGGCTTGGGGCCTGGGAGGTGGATCTCACCAGCGTCGGGATGAACACAGCGACGGGGACGACAGCCTGAAGAGGCTCTCGGTGGCTACAGCTTATTGGAGGCGGCGTTGGCATTTGCTGAGGGAACACACTGGGGACGCTGATGGCTGTGGCACGCTCTGCATCGCTGGCAGAGGCTGGCTGGGCTGCTTGGGGCAGTTCCAGCCGCTTTTAGTAAAAGAAAAATGAAAAGAAAAGGAAGGCATGCTCCTGTGGTGTGGGGTGAATTGGGAGGTGCTGTGGGCATAGAGGCAGTTGGTGAGGCTACCTGGGCCCCCAGTTTTTCCCTTCTATTATACCCTCCCCGACTGGTAGCTCCTACAGTGGCCTGTGTGGTGGCTCAATAGCCATAAGGTCCAATTGCCAGCTTAGCCCAACCCCCCCCCTCGCCATTCCACTCTCAGTTGAACAAATTACCTGGTACTTTGGCAGGCTAGTCCCCCTGGTTTTGTAATGTGTTCAGTTGCTCTGTTGCTGGGGAGGGCTGGCAGTTAGGTAGCCATTTTGGGAAGGTCTGTGATTGGCAGCCATCTTTGGAAGGTCTGGTACAGGTGGCCATTTTGAAAAGGTCTAATACTGGTGGCCATTTTGAAAAGGTCTAATACTGGTGGCCATTTTGAAAAGGTCTAATACTGGTGGCCATTTTGAAAAGGTCTAATACTGGTGGCCATTTTGAAAAGGTCTAATACTGGTGGCCATTTTGGGGAGGTCTAATACCGGTGGCCATTTTGGGGAGGTATAATGGAATGGCAGCCATTTTAGGAGTATTCAAGGTTGCTGCTCCAGCCTCGATAAGGATCGGGCATGGCTTCTAAGAAGGGGCAGGGGAAGTCAAAGGGAAAAGGATCTGCTCCAAAGGTACCCAGAAAGGTAGTTTACCCTCCCCCTCCGGAAGCTTCTTCCTTGTCGGAAGATTAGGAAGAGGTGCGGGAACAACAGGTAATTTTAGCCAAGCTGGCAGCACTGCAGCAGGCTAACAGGGCTGCAGCTCCTACCTCTTCTGGGACTGTGATTAGACCTAGCCAAAAATCTCCCCTCCCCCCCTTATATTAAGGGGAATGCCCTGCTGAGCCGAAAAATCTCCCCCCCCCATATTAAGGGGAATG
>NW_015170290.1:724300-724893 GCF_001447785.1 Gekko japonicus | reverse complement strand
GTATGAGTAGGCGATACTCATTTAGCACTTGCAGTACACTCTGGGTGATGGGCGGGGTATAAATCCGGTCTCTTCTTCTTTTCTCAGAATATCATAGGAGCCTTATTGGTATCTAATAGTCGGGAGGGGCTGTGGCTCAGTGGATGAGCCTCTGCTTGGCACACAGAAGGCCCCACAATAAATCCCCGCCATCTCCAGTTGAAAGGACCGAGTGGTAGGTAGTGTGAGGGACCTCAGCCTGAGACCACGGAGAGATGCAAAGAGGGCCTATGGCTCAGTTGTAGAGCCTTGGCTTGGCATGCAGAAGGTCCAAAGTGGGCCTGTGGCTCAGTGGTAGAGCCTCTGCTTGGTGTGCAGAAGGTCCCAGGTTCAATCCCCGGATTCTCCAGTTGAAAGGACCAGACGGCAGGTAATGTGAAAGACCTCAGCCTGAGACCCTGGAGAGCTGCTAACGAGTCTGAGTAAACAATACTGACCTTTATGGGCCAATGGTCTGATTTAGTATAAGGCAGCTTAATCACTCTTGAGCTGGCAAATTGCCTTAGTCCTTTCAGGTGTTAGGATTTGAATAATCCATTGCAATATGTCATTTG